>NW_028292578.1:5204370-5504370 GCF_029948245.1 Actinia tenebrosa
ATTCGTCACATGTGAAGATATTACCGTTGCCATGACTACGTTCATATCAACCAATCACATTTAGGCCTTCGCGCTTTCTATATTTCGAATCCAAAAACAGCAGCTCCATTGTCGATAAACGAGAATTTTGTCGATAACTTTAACTTGTTTCCTGATTTTTATACTGATCTTTTGTCATCACAAGTAATATAGTGCGCGGCCTTCAAAGCTAGAGGTCCATAGTTCGATCCTCAGGAACTCCACGTCTGTTTCGACTTCTCTCTGTTCTGTGTAGCTTTAATTAGCTTCAAAAACGCATGAATAATTAATGAGCATTTGAACCAATTGGAGCGACCATACACGTCACGTGCATGGACTTTTTAAACCCCATAAAGTCCTCATATAAAGAATACTAATGAAGATTAAACTTTATATAAAGACTCATCCTTATTAGTATTCTTTTATAAATAATACTAATGTGGATAATGTGCATCCAAGTTTAGACTTAGAGCCTCATCAAGGTCAGTCTCACGTACGATCGTCGACGACCCATAAGTTATCGTCGACTAGTGCCCCTGTCTTGAGTTCGGCATGTTGTCTTTAACTTGTGGGAGCCTTTTTTGCACTTACTGCGCATGGCAGTGACGTACAAACCTCACTGCGCATGAAATTGCTGTACAAACGACTATCAAAGTATAAAAGTCAATGTTTGTGAGGTATATGGTTGCTCTACTTCAACTGAAAGGCTTGTGAATTACACTTAACGTTTTTGAAGCCGTTTCATAAACTCGCAGATCGTGTTTTATCGGATCTAAAACCACTCGACTACGCCTCCTGGTTTTAAACCCGATAAAACACTCCTCGTTTATTAAACACTACATCATATTTTAGTTGATGGAGGCTGGACTGAATGGACATCGTGGTCTTTCTGTAACAAGCCTTGTGGTACGGGATCTTCGCAAAGGACTCGCTCATGCTCCAATCCTACGCCTATGTACGGTGGCCAACCATGTGATGGACTTAACACAGAGGAAACCCCATGCAATAGCCATCCTTGTGCTGGTAAGCTAAATTGAATCTTGAAATAATTGTGTTATGTGCTTACATTCGCCATGATAGCCGTCTATCTTGAAGTCTGCGAAAGCAAATAAAACACACAAAAAAATGCATTCGAAAGAACCAGTTGGTCATCGTTGTTTCTTGTTTAATCCAAGGAACAAATATTTTATAACAAATTAAGTATCAGAACCATTTTGTTTTGTGAGGTAATATTTGCCATGAAGTCGTTCTCGATCCACCAACCACTGATATATACTTTTTTAAGTCATTACGTAGGTAAGAAGTGTGCTACGTTTTTAGTGAATGACCGCGAAGGTCTCCAGGTATAAGACATTTTTGACGCCGACCACGTGACGTGCTTTGGTTCAATCTTGATGCAAGAGTAAATTTCACTAACGCTACGTACTGACAACCGACAATAATGTAACTATTAGTTTGCCTATTCTTTCACGATCATATGAAAATCACTCTATGCTCAACCTCATCCAATAATTGCTTATTAGACTAACACCAATTGACTAACACCCATGTATTATTGACATTCAGCTGCCATGATGCAATATGTCGTACGTTTTACAAAAGAAGAGTTCGACATTAAGTTAGAAGACAAAACTTCAACAGAATGGAATGATATGAAAGACAAGATATCATTCAACGTAAGCTATATAATTAAGTACTATAATTAAGCCAAGTTTGAGGTAAAAATGTTAAATTCTTTAGAAGTTATGGGAATTTTATAATGTGAAAACACCAGAACTAGACTAGTCAAACCTTGTGCAATAAACATGGTTCATTGGTTGCTTTCGTTGCTTTCGTTGGTTAGTTGGTCCGTAGGTCCGTAGGTCCGTAGGTCCGTAGGTCCCTAGGTCCGTTGGTTGGTTGGTTGGTTGGTTGGTTGGTTGGTTGGTTGGCTGGTTGGCTGGTTGGTTGGTTATGAGGGGGGGGGGGGGTAGTTGGGTGGTTAGTTGGTTGCTTGGTTGCTTGGTTGGGGGAAGGGGGGTAGTTGGGTGGGTGGGTGGGTGGGTGGGTGGTTGGTTGGATGTTTGGGTGGTTGGGTGGGTGGGTGGGTGGGTGGTTGACTGGCTGGTTGGCTCCTTGGTTCGTTGGGTTTCATTTGTAACAGAGAGACGAATAATTTATCTATCGTTATCATTTTCAGGCTAAACAAGCCTATGCTATTGAAAGCAACGTTATCTACACTGAAGTTCTTTCACACAGGTTAGTTTCATGCTGGAACATTTCCGATTCACCCTAAAGCGTGCATGCAAGAAAAAAGTTTAATGTTATGCAAAAGAAGAAAAAAAACATCAATCAAAGAAACAAAAAAACAAAGAAAACGAGAAAATATGATTTCAAAATGAATTATCTAGTATAATTAAAGTTAAAGTAATTTTGTGGGAATCAAGAACTAGGTGGCGTAACGGCAGTGCACTCTCCTCTTTTCCTGCCTGCCTGGCTGTCTCTATGACTCTGTTTAGTTTTTGAAAGTCTGAAAAAGAATCATGTATAGAGCGTTATAATCACTCACGTTAGAATGCAGCCATGTTGGTGTACCAAACAACAGAAACCCTCTTCGCAGTTTTCGCATAAAAATAAAGTTTAATTCCCCGAGCAAAGAATACGTATTGTTCTGGTACACCAACATGGCCGCTCTGACGTCACGAAATGAAAACCTTCTATATTCCCTCGTATCTTTTAGGAATGGCAGTATTATCAGTACGTTCAATCTCAGTTACTCAGGCATCGACTCCATCCAGGTTGTTCAGCTTTTAGAAAGCATCGAATGGAGAGGACTATTTGGAGTTTTACCAGCACAGATTTTAACTATAATTCCAGACGTTGGTAAGTCATTTATGTCATTAAAATGCCAATGATAATAGAATGTAATGAATCATGTAAAATTACAAATTATCTGCATAGTCAATTGAGATTGCTTCAGGTGGAAGGAGGGGAGCGTTTTGTATGGCTCCACTTTCAATACCTATGTGAGCCATCCTCGAGCAAGAACTAACCTCAAATGACCATTCAAAAGAAACCTCAAAACCTTTTGTCTTCTTTTCACCCCATCGTTTATATATATGCGTTAGTTAAACCTATTATTAAACTATTTAAAAAAAGCATTACTTTATGTATTAATAATATCTGTATAGTACAGTGGAACCCCGTTAATAAGGACGCCGTTGGGACGGACAAAACTGTCCTTATTAACAGGGTGTCCCTATTAACCAAGGTGTCAGAAAAACAGCTGAAAACACAATTTTAACCATTTATTTTTACTGTACTGTAAACCTTGAACTACAATGGTCGATATAACAGCCTAAACTGGAACAAAAAATGCATATCATAATACCGCTTTTAATAATAATAATAATAACTGTACTTGTATAGCGCATTCTGCTACCTCAATGCGCTGTGGAGATAACGTTTTTTAATTATAATAGGCAACATAAATTTTGGGTCTACACAAATTGAGAACACTGTTGTGACCCACCCAAATATCAATGAAGTAGTATAGGGAATGGGGGTTCCAGCGCAATCTCAACACGGGCAAGACCCATGTCAAAAATCCACCTACGGACGACCCCCACTCCAAGTGTGGTTGAGGGCAACAGCGCACTTAAATATGTTAGTCTATATATGGAGTGCGAAGATTGTAAAGAGTTTGCTTATGATTTCTGTGTAAAGTGCTTGAAACCCAAGTTTGTACCTACTAAGCCAAATAAGTATATTTGTTGTGGTAAGAAAATGCAAATAGAAGATGACACGTCAGCACAGTGTTACGAGTGTGGTAAGAATATTCGTAATGCCGTACCAAATGCTACCAGAGAGCAGTATTACGCCAATGGAGGTCGTAAGAAAACACCTTATAAGAGAATAAAATACTTTAGGGACTGGATGAGTCATATCCAAGGTTATCGGCCGGTATATTTAGATAACGAAGTAAAGAAGAAAATCATAGATCACTTAGAAGAGCCAACCCCGCAAAGTCTACGGAAAACGCTGAAAAAATTAAAACTAGGGAAATATTACAAAGCTATTCCCTATCTTTTGTCTGAAATTACCGGTAAGTCTATTCCCGAGGTTTCTGATATGAGCAGAGCTGAGTGGATGTTTTGTCGGCTGGATAAGGATATTCCTTATTACCCTGACGTAATTTACGAAATATTTTACGAAATAGACCCCAACCACCCCCTGTTAGGATGGATTCCCAGGCGATGATTTTACACAAGTTTTTTCACATCTGTGTAATATTTTGTGAAAACGATGCAGGCTGTGTAATATTTTGTGAAAACGATGCAGGCTGTGTAATATTTTGTGAAAGCGCCAGAGGCTGTGTAATATTTTGTGAAATTAATTTACATATGAACCAGACATCCGGCGTTCAATATGCAAATAGAATCCTGTTTCGCTTTTTTCAAAGCAGATGTTTACTGAGCAAGCTTTCTTTGAAGCTCCTCTTTTGCTTCTTGGTAGATCTTTTTGCGAGATTCCTCGGAAAGATCTTTTACGACTGTTTTTTTATTCCTTATGTCCGTCTTTAATTTCTCGTACTTTTCCTCTTCGGCCAGAATAAGCGAGAATTCTACGTCGTCTATCTTTCTGTCACGCAAAGCCTTTGAGACAAGGTCAGTGATCGTATTTACTTTAGCCCTTGACAGAGCTATTGTCGTGTCATGCTTGGATATTTTGCTTGACAACTGTTTCATAATACCCGTAGCAACAGCCGAGATAATACCACAGGCTGCCCCAACGCCGGCCAAAGGAACTCCAACGATTATTCCCGGTCCAGTAAGCGAAGTAGCAACGCCGGAGCCCGTTAACACAACAGATATAGACCCCAAAGTTATCGAAATCTTATGTAGCGTACTCCGGGCTCTGACGTACTTTTTTCGGACTTTTTCGTAGTGTTTTGCCTGCCCTTCCAAGTAAGCCAAGATTAAGTTCGCTTTATTCAGACGAAAGTTTTCGGCGTTTAGTTCGTTAGGTGTAGTATAGGGAACATCTGGGTACAACTGAGGTGCTGATGGTATAACATCCATTATATATACTAATGTACGACGCTTTTGGGAATGATATTGAGGAGCAGCCACATCATGACAACCGGGATTATGCCAACTGGAGGGCCTTTAGGAAGATGTTTCCGCATGCAGACCCTAGTAAGTTTGAGCGTAGACCCGATGGGATTTACTTTAAAGGCTCCAGAATGTACAGCAATGCGGACTTGGAGCCAAAGGCGACCGTTAAGCATAAAG
Source organism: Actinia tenebrosa (assembly GCF_029948245.1). Taxonomy (NCBI): domain Eukaryota; kingdom Metazoa; phylum Cnidaria; class Anthozoa; order Actiniaria; family Actiniidae; genus Actinia; species Actinia tenebrosa. The sequence goes on from NW_028292578.1 coordinate 5,209,662, forward strand.
AAAGGCAGCCTAATTTCCCGGAGAATTTATTACCGACAACAGAGGGTTACCCATTTTACGACAACAAAGGTGGAGCGGATGACTTTGCTAAGATGGTTACCTCCTTAGAAATCCCCGTGGGTCCTACGACTTTCAAGACAAAAGTCAGAGACATCTTTAGAGAAACTGCCATGAAACATAACTCAGGGAAAGAATCCAGAGAATGGTTATCAGGTCCCAACATGCGGTATTGGCCGCAGCAGTTAAACTTTGCTGTCTGGGCTGCTACTAAAGGATGTGGTATAGCCTCGGATATGTTCCATATTCCTTTCCTGCGATTTCATGTTGCTTTTACTATTCGTAGGATATTGTTTGAGTTAGGAGCGCCGCTTCCTAGTGACACTATCTTTAACCCGAAGGATAACAAATATGACAAAGTCGCATGGGAGCGATTAAGGAATGAGTTTAAGCTTACCAACCCCGATTTTCGTAACAAAGAGGGTACCGCCCATGGTTTAGGAGAGACTTACACCTATGCTTCGTATGTTGGTGCCAGCATAGAAACGCCGGGTATGGGGTATCCCAGTTCCTACGAATTCTCCGACTTAGGAGGCAGCGGAACGAAGGGTAATTTAATTTACTACATAGAAAGCAAAGAAAAGTATCCTTGGGCGCCTTTCTTTGCCGCAAAGGGCATTGGACTGAAAAACCTAGCAAGGATTAATCGAAGCATCGAAGCCTTTGTTTACTGCATTCTAGGGGCCCAGGTTAGCACTCGCAGCCCCATCGTAGATGCCTCCGGTGCGTCACAGGAAACGCAACAAGTATTCCTTGTCCTCTTCGAAAGCGCTGTTATCGAGAATGAGATCTCTAAGTCGGTGCAGAGATATCAACTTGCAGTGCAGCAGTCTAAAGTGCGACTGGATTACGCTTTGTCGCCTGGTTGTTGGTTGATGCCAAGTAATTTGGTTATCAACGCCAATTCCGTCGTGGGTTACAACAATAAGCTGCAGCGAGCTACCAAGGACATGAAGTTTGGGGTGAACGACGTGAACTCTGACACTCTTAGAAGCATCCCCCATTTCGTGGAGAAGCCTAAGAAGGAGCACGTAGAAAAGCCCGCACCAAAGAACGTAAAGAAGAAGGTCCTGCCTACGATACCCGAGGAATATGACCATAACTTACTAAAAGCTGGGCTAGCAGCTGCAGGCGTTGGTCTGAGTTATTATATATGGCGATGAACAACCCCTACATGGCTGGAGTAGATTGCGTTTATACGACTTACACAGGTGAGAAAAAATACACCCAGGCATCTTGGGTTGATGTCACGGGCATGTCCGTGAATTTGAATTACTCAGGAAAGAAATTGATCCTTTGTAGTATTTGCATGGGCGCGAGCAGTCACGCCAACGTCGGCTTTAGGTTCCTGGATGAGAATGGCGTACTGCAGCCTATGCGCGCGAAGACAAACAACAGGGAGCCTGCGCATTTCTCCGTAGAGCCCAACCCAGCCAGTAATGAGAACCTATCGGTTTGGACTTTCCACATGGTCGCCGATTGCCATGGGAAGGTAAAGCTGCAGATACGCGTAGATGATACGGGGAAGGTCACGGTAAATAGCATAGAAAATCAGAGGGATCAGCCTTATAATCACGCAACCATTAGCACTCTTACGGTGGTGAGCCTTTAAATATATGAATCCGCACACGAAAGAGGACTGGTTTTTTCATTACCTGGGGGAGAAGGGCTACGTAAACGACGAATGGTATGACACCTGATTGTGGGTGAAGGTTGGGGGCCTGGGATTGATCATGTGTACCATTAGCATTTCGACAGAGTATTCGGGCAATGTCGGGTTTAGGCTCGTCGATGAGGCCAACCATCCGCTATTGCCTTACAGGTCAAAAAATAATGCTAGACATTCAACCCATTTTTCATGTGAACCCAATCCACCTACCCAAGAAGACCTAACGCCCGTGACTTTTCATATGATAGCTAATTGTCAATATGCAAAGCTTCAAGCTCGCCCCAGCGATGCCACTAATTCTGGAGCCAACCCCAGCAACTTCCGAATAAATGTTGTGGGAGATCCTCCGGTGGATGCTACTTGGAATCATAAGACCATTAGCACTATGACCGCCATACCGCTAGTTCCGCATTATCAAGGCGGTGCGAATACTATCTTTACTTATCCCCAGTCGAGGACGCCTCGGATGCCTGACGACGATAAGCCACCAGTAACGTACCCAGATAAGATCATCCCCGAATCTTCTTCAGGAATACCACGCCGATAGCGACGACTAATATCCAAATGTTATTCCCCACAAACTTTAGCAGTTCTCCGCCGGCCCTAAGTGCCAAGGAAACAACCGAACCCAGCAGCCCAGGAAGACCGGCTGCCATCTTTTTTCCCAAGTCCGTCAGCCCATTGCCTAATTTCTTTACGCCCGCGCCCGTAGCCTTAAGCGTGGATAGGATGACTCCTACTACGCTCGAAATAGCAACCGCAAATGCCAGCGGAATACCATACTTCACCAGAGCTCTTTTTATTTTTTCCTTGGTGGTAAGCCCCAGCTCTTTTTCCAGGTTGTCCTTTTGCGCCTGTAATTCCGCGACTCTTTCCTGAAGGGTTTCTACTTCCCTTTGAGCTGCTTCCCTTTCCTCTTCGGTACGAGTTTGGTCCTCGATTACTTCTTGCTGCCGCTCTATTTGCCCCTCCAGGTCTTCGATGGCCTGATCTCTTTGCCGGATTTGCTCCTCCTTAGTATTGATTTCAGCCATTAACCGTCGCCGTTCCACTAAAGAGCCGGCTATGGTGGTTTGCAGGTTATCGGTATCGTCTTTAATTAGATCCAACTCTTGCAGGGCGAGGTTAAGAGCCCTTTGAGTTTGATTTCTTTCACGTGGAATTTGGGTTCTTTGGTCTACCAGCTCCCTTATTTCTTGATTTTTAAATTCGACCTCCCTCCTATGCGCGTCGGCAAGCCGCTGGTTTTGCTTCATGTATTCCTCCTCCCTTTCTTCCAACGTTTCCCGCAGTGCTTCCACTGAGGCGCCAGAGCTTTGGGCTTCTCCTAAGTCCTCCCGTGCTTTGTCTAATTCGCGCAGGGCCTGATCCACCTGATTTCCTATTTCTTTTATTCTTTCATCTTGATGGGCGGACTTCTTTTCAGCATCGGCAAGTAGCTGACCTTGCTTTGCATATTCTACATCTTTTTCTCTTAACTCCCTTTGCAGATCCGCGGCACGTTTTTCCGCGTTGGTCCTTTCGGTTAAGTTGTGCAGCCTTTCTAACAGGCTTCTAGTAGCACGCTGAAAGCCTCTTAATCTCAAGACGTCACCCCTAACGTTGCCCTCCTCATCAAAGAGGTTTTGCGGTTTTGTCCAGCAGTCTTTGTCGGGAAATCTTAAGTCTTGGACGCTTATGAGGACTTTGTTTCCCTTTTCCGTGAGCTTTACGTCGTCAGCATCAAAGTTGTCGTAGCGCAGCTCTAGCTCCCGCGCTGCCCACTCTACGGTTTCCCGCGCGGCTGCTTCCGGCTCGCCCATGTTTTGAAGCTCTATGTGCTCACGCGGAAACGTGTACTCGCGTGCTTTGGGATGTCTTAGGGCCTTTGCAATCCTATCCCTTAGGGAATCGTCGACTTGTTGGGTGGGAAGCAGCGGTTCTTCATCACCGTCGTTAATGTCAGCCTGACCTTCCTCAGTGGTGGGATCGAAGTCGGGGTCTGTTCCTTCTACTTCCATTATATATGATAAGCTCAAAGTTAAATCCCAACGTATTACCTAAGCAGGTTGGCGGACTGAAAGCAGAACGCACCTTTCACCGGGTCACCTTTACCCCCAGCAGCGCTAAGCCAGGGGAAACCCTGTACGTAGGCGTGCCCCGCCTAACGGATAACCTAGTCTTAGTTCCTGGCACCTTGGCTTTGAGGTTTGACCTAGCGGTGCAGTCAAGCCCCACAGATGAAAGGATTATCGTTAACAACGTGGGTCGCAACATCGTTTCTAAGATGCGCGTAAAGTTCGCCGGGGAATCCTTGCTGGACTTAAATAGGTACGATCTGTATACCACCTATAAGGATCTATGGTTGACAGCCTTTGACCGCGCGCAAAGGATAGAACAAGGAATTGGTAGTGTCATTCTACGTAAGGTTCGCACACCTACGAAAACGCAACCTACTGACGGCAGCGGAGAAACCGCAGTGGCAGACGCAAAGCGAATAAAGACCGCCTATGGTAGCAAGTATGTCATACCATTAGACTTTGAAGTGATTACGAATCACGGTGTGTATTACCCAAGACAGTTATCCGAGCTACAGTTTGAAGTAACTTTAGCAGATGCTAATAACATCATTGGTGGGCTAAGCACTGCGCTTACCACAACAACCCCATACTCTATTACCAACTTAGAGCTACAGTACGAAACGGTGTACAGCGAAGAGCTGGCCCGTAGCGCTGGCATGGAATACAGTGCCGGAAAGGCATTCCTTTACGACCACGTAGTGATGTATAAGACGTTTAGCTTCTTGGATAAGACGGATGAGGTTATCAACCAAAGCATTAACCTCCCCCGAAGAAGTCTCACGGGGTTGATGTTGGTGTTTGCCAAACCCTACGAGGCCGGCAAGCGCGACTCCGAGGCCTTTCACAACCCCAACATTACTAACGTAGGGGTCAACATAAACGGCGTTCCAAACAAGGTCTACTCGCAGGGAATAAAGCCCGCAGACGTGTACAGGGAGGCAATGCGCAAGTTTGGCGACCAAATTAGCCCCGAGGAATTCTTTAAGGATAAATATGCGCTGTGGATTGATATGCGCACCATTAACGACGAAGACCTACATGGCCAGGGTTTACGTCTGGTAAATACGCAGGATGGCATAACATTGGAGATCAAGCGCACCAAGAATGCCAGTGCGAGCGACGGCGACAAAATAAACTGCTACGTCTTCGTCGTGTCTGACGCGCAACTGAGCGTAGAAATGAATCAGCTAAAGAGCGTTGCCTATTGATCCACTCGCTCATCCTTTTGATAAAAAAATATCGTTGGTATATAATGCTTCGCGTATTCGAAAACAACGAAACTAAACTGCAATGCATAGTGCAAGGCGAAACTTTGTACTTCAAAGCAAAGGAGGTGGCTTTGGCGTTGGGCTATGAGCGCCCTAGAGATGCAATTAGAGCACACGTATCTGAGAAATACCAGAAAAAATGGGTTGATCTACAAGGGGCTGCGAATCACCGCTCCTTTACTACGCAACCAAATGCCGTGTTTATATCCGAACCTGGTTCGTACGAACTGATATTTAGCTCCAAACTACCCAAAGCTGTGGAGTTTCGTGATTGGGTCTTTGAGGAAGTCCTACCCGCGCTAAGGAAAACGGGTAAATATGCAATAGAAAGGCGGTTTGGCGGCCCAAACAAGTTAGTATTCAAGATCGAAAATGAAGCCGACCTACACGCGAAGGTCGTCGACTACACACGTAGGTTTTACCCCGATTTCATCATAGCGCCGGGTCTTGGCGAACTTCAAGATTCAGACAGCAAGCGAATAACCTGCTGGCGAAAAGGCTACCAAGCCGGTCAACCCGACCTTTTGATCCTAAATGCGCATAAGAAATACCGCGGGTTGTGTATTGAGTTGAAAACCCCAAAAGGAAACGGCGTCTTATCCGCGAAGCAATCTAAGAAAATCTCACAGCTTGACGTAAATGGTTACCTAACGATGGTTAGCAACGATTACGACATTATCTGCCGTGCCCTGATGGATTACGCGGATGGCATTCGTATTCCCTGTAAGGGCTGTGTAAAGCGGTTTAAGTCCTACGCCACTTTGAAAACACACCTAAAGATATTCCATAGGTATAATGAAGCTCAGCTTGACTCACTGGCGTGATCTTGTCCACGGTAAAGCATACGAAATAAAAAATTACGTCGTCTTTGAAGACATCGACCGTTTACGGTTAGTCCTCAAAGACTTAGAAGGTAAGGAATATTCCCTTTGGGCGCCGGATTGCGTGCGGTACGTAATTCAGGGCGAGGAATTCACCCACTTACGCAGCTATGGTAAGGTAAATGGCCGATGGAAGTTTGACATTGAAAGAAGAGTCACTCCATCTCCTCTTTGTAGTTAAGCGCGTCTGCTAAAGTCCGCTGCGCTTTAGGATCCGCGTAGCACCAATGCCCCACAAAGGATCCTTCGGAGAATACCTTGCCACAATGAAGGCAGGTGTATTTTTTACGCGGCGGCTTACAAGGGGTAATGCAGTCTGCAGGTAGTTCGCAAGTAATACAGTCCATATATTGAAAGGGCGATCAGGAATCCTCCTAAGAAGGCTGCTGCGTAGGCTAGCATATACCTTTAAAAGGGGTCCTTATATTTATTAATGTTTCTTCTTTTCTTATTGAGTTCTGCATACCTTCTACAAAAGGGGTCCTTATATTTATTAATGTTTCTTCTTTTATTCTTAATAAACAATCAAAGAATATTAATAAATATAAGATCGTATTTTGAGACTCTTTGCGCAAACCCTGCTTTACTTACGGGCTTTCCTTACCTCCATGTTTTGAGCATGCCAATCATCAAAACGATCCAAGTACTCCTTAAAACCGCGGGGACAATGCTGCGGGCACAAGCACTGCCAGATATGATCATCTCCTTTCCTTAAGCCGCCACACGCGTCACAGGGCGAACTCCAATACTCTGCGTTCTCCCAGCGCGTACCTTCGGCGCGGTCGAACTCCGTAAAGCGTTGGTCTATTTCTTTCTTACGAAGAGTTAACTTCCTTATGGTTTCCGCTGGGCAACATCTCGCAGCGATATCACCATGCTCCTCGCATACGACGTCCAAATCATAATTACCACGACATCTATGTTGATGCCACGCGTCGGTTAAGAGCTCCCCGCAGCGCGCACACACATCCTTTAAACACACCCTATTTTCTTGGTGGTATTGCAACATTTGGGGCGTGCTAAAGAGCCGATTGCAATCAGCACAGCGTCTTTCCTTAGACTTCAAACACACCCTTTCTTCCACGTGATATCGCAGCGCCTGTTTGCTGCTAAACTGCCGGCTGCAAGTGCCACAGGTGGTGACGTTATCCACCTCTTTAAAACATACCTTCTTTTTTTGGTGATATTGCAAAGCCTGTTTGCTACTGAACTCCCTGTCGCAATCCTTACACTTCATTATATAATAAGAATTTATTAACCCTTATAAGGGATACTTAATAAAGTCCTGCACGCTTTCTTTTGCCCAACCGGCCATCGTCAAAAGCGCACCAAACCTCTCCGCGCGCTTCAGACCGCACATTTCATCATACAATTCCTGCACGCGCTCCCGCAGCCGATCGATCTCCTCCCTTTGCATTTCTATGGTGTCTCTTTTATCTTTTGCGTCGCCGGCAATCCTTCTTACTGCGTCCACTGGGTCCATCGTATATATAATGGATCCGAACCATATTCCCTGCAATGCTCTGATAGTAGGACCCACCGGCTGCGGAAAGACCCAATTCGTCGTGGAGCAGCTATTAGGACCCTTTAGATACCGCTTCGACTACATCGTGCTATTATGCCCCACCTACGTGAATAACCGCACCTGGGAAGGTATAGGAGTGAAAGATGACGACTTCTTCGTAGATATCTTAGACCCTAATGAGTTATCCAGCCATTTGAAGTTTTGGCACAAGCAATTCCCTAAAGATACACAGACACTCCTCATACTGGATGACATTGCCTGCGGGGACGACGTAAAAAGACGCACTTCGGAGTTGGTGAAGCTTGCCTTCAGCGGTAGGCATGACAATATCAGCGTTTGGTTGCTCTCGCAGCAGCTTACCAGCGTCTCTAAGCCTTTTAGGGAAAACATAGGCTCACTTGTCGTATTTTATACGCCCAGTAAGTCTGACCTGGAAACCATTCTCTCTGACTACGGCGGTGAGATAAGCAAGGAACAGCTGCACGAATACATGCGGCATTTAAAAACGCACCAACATTCCAAGATGATCTTCTCTTTGAGGTTTCCCTACACGGTTGGAATCTATGATTCCTAATGTATATGGACATTGAGCAGCTCTTAGATGAAGTCCCCACACAGTTAGACGAAAGTAACCTTAAGGAACAACTCAACATCCTTGTGTCTTCTGGGAAGTGCAAAGAAATGATAGGCAAGGAACTTACCCATGAGCAAGTTAATAAGCTGTCGGAAGAGGAGGTTAAGAAGTTCCATAAGAGGTATGAGGCTGCCCTTGCAAGTAAGACCACGGACACCGTAGCAGACTCAGCCATTAAGCTGGCCACCAAGCTCCTCGGACTTGCACTGCCCATAGACGACGTGGAGCAACTGCGGAAGGACATAAGCGAGGACTATGTCATCGCCCAAGAACTTAAGATAACCTGCGGGTGGTTGTCTTTGAAGTGCGGTAAGTTAATGGCAGTCGCCTCTGCGGCTTTGCACGTAGCTCCGCACGTTGACTTGAAGGAACTTACGATGTCTTGGAAGGACTTCAAGAAGGACAGAGAAGTCGAAAAGGTCTTCCAGGCAGCACGTGCTGAGGTACCTGATCAAGTCGCCTCAAGTACTTAGTCAAGTCACCTCAAGTACTTAGTCAAGTCGTTGTCAAGTCACCTCAAGTACTTAGTCAAGTCGTTGTCAAGTCACCTCAAGTACTTAGTCAAGTCGTTGTCAAGTCATTGCCAAGTCATTGTCAAGTCGTCATCAAGTTACTTGTCAAGTCCTTCAAGTCCCTTAATATAAGATGAGTGGCACCGAAGAACAACCAGAAAAGGCTCCCGTAGAAGATACCAAGATTACCAAGGCTAAATCTCCGGGCAGAGTCGCTGCCGGAAAGAAGCTCGCGGAGATGAATAAAAAGAACAAAGCCAAAAAAGAAGAAAAGGTGGAGGAAAAAGAAGAGGAATCCTTCATTAATCCTGGGTACGTCATTGGCGCGTTAGGAGTCATCATAGCAGCAGGCAGCCTCTACTTACAATGGCGGGCAACGAAAAAGGTAGAACCACCAACGTATCGCGCACCTGTGGAACCGGCTGTTAGAAAAAGTAAGATCCCTGAAATGGAGTAATAACCTTCTCGCTTTGTAATATAATGTCAACCGCGTTATTGAAAACTGTTGAAGAAGCAGCTATTATTACTTCCATCGTTGCGGGTATTGGTTGGGTAGGTAAGAAAGTGCTCAAAGAAGACTTTACTGAAGACCCAAGCAAGAGCTTCGCTAATTTTGCTAAAATGACCGCTGCCGTGGGCGGGGCTATCATGGTAAAGGATTACCTACGGAAGGAAAAGTACCTACCTACGGTGTGAAAATCCCTGTGATTTTCTAATATATAATGGCTAGCGTGGTCGCAGGTGGAGTTATTGCAGCTTTAGCATTCACTGGAGCTAATTATGGTGGTCAGTATTTGGATAGATTAGTTAGAGGTGATCGCAGCGGAGATTTAGCCGCCGAAAGGAAGAGACACGACTTGGCGCTGGAGAAATATCAGCGAGACGTGGCGGCTTGGACTGAAAAAAGACAAGCTTACAGGGATTGGTTGGACAAGAATTACCAAGACAAAATGCAGGCGGATAAGAACTTCGAAAACACCGACTACGCCTTTAAACTTTATGCGCAGGCGCACCCCGCGGCATTAACGGGGTTAAGAAAGCCTCAGTTCAAGAATTACTACCAGCCTTCTAAGAAACAAAAAGACAATGAGCTGGTATTTGTCGGCATCGCAGGGCTGGCGGGAGGCGTAGCTTTGGCGTATCTGCTCTGAGCGCAGCTCAGATCACTAGAAGGGGACTTGTCCCCTGTAATATATGATCGTCTTTTTGGAAAGCGACAAGAATAACTTTACCACTTATCTGAATCCCCCCATCAAAGCCCATAAGGTTCGGCTGGTTAGTTGTTCTTTGTACAATTCTTGGTATAATTTAGTCAATGCCTTGGTCACTGAGCATAAAGGCGGCGGCAATTATCAAGGCGTATTGCTGCCCGATGGACATTACACACCAATCACCCTTGCTAAGGAATTAGCAAAACACGGTTATACGCTCACCACGGGATTACCGCACGAAATGACCCTCAAACATAATATGCCAAACTATTCAGTAACTTTTGGAAAGTCTGACCCATTGGGATCTTTATTATGTGCCTCGGGTAAGACAATTACCGACGCGGCCATACCTGTGAAATGGAAAGTCTATTGCGACTTGGTCAATAGTTACAACAATGGAGAAAAGTCTTCTCTTATGTCCAAGTTTCTGCCCAAAGGTAATCCATTTGACCCAGTAGAATACACTCCCATTTCTTTAAGCTATGACTTGTCTAATTTGGTAGAAAGCATAAACATCACCATTAAAGTGGACGGAAAGACGGTGGATTTCAACGGACGCAAGATCAATCTTGTTTTGGAATTCATATAATGGGTCGAACAGAGGACAAACTCAAAAGGATTTACTATGGGCCCGAAGGTTATTGGAAAGGAGCGTCAGCTATCAAGAAACTCGCGACCGCGGCCAGGGTATCAGAAGAAACGGCTAAGAACTGGCTAAGAAAACAAACCCTCTGGCAGGTTTATCTTCCCGTGCCTAAGTACATTCCCAGGCCCAGCTTTACCGTAAATACCCCTAATGAAGTTCATCAGGCAGATTTGCTTTTCTTACCACATGACAAGGTGAGAAAAAAGACCTATAGGTACGCTTTGACCGTAGTCGATATCGCAAGCAGATACAAGGACGCCGAACCCATAACCAGCAAGGATTCTGGGGAAGTCGCAGAAGCCCTAGGTAGGATTTATAAGCGCGTCTTGAAATGGCCTAAGCTGCTGCAAGTGGATGCGGGGACAGAGTTCATGGGCGTGGTTACTAAGACCCTGAAAGACCACAGCACTAAGATTAGGAGAGCCGAAGCAGAGTACCACAGGGGTCAGAGCATCGTCGAAAGATTCGACAAGACCTTGGCCGAGCGTCTCTTTGGGTACCAGTATTGGAAAGAGCTGGAAGATCCCTCCAAACGCAACAGGGAATGGACCCAGAGGCTCCCCCAGGTCGTCGCGGCTTTGAACAACGAGGCGGCCAGGGCTACGGGGATAAAACCCAAGGATGCCATAAAAAAGGAAACACGTGGAGCACAAGTCCTACGTCAGAAGTTCGAGGGCGGTCTTCCCCCATGAAAAGAGAATAGGCGATGTCACGGTTCGATATCTCTACGGACCGGGTGAATTAGAAGGAGGATCCAAAAGAGCTACGGATCCTAATTGGTCTTTGGAAACTTACCAGATCCGAAGCGTAATAGCTAAGAAGGGTCAGCCCATCTTGTATTATCTTCACGATGGCCCCACACGTGGGTTCGTCATGGAAGAACTGCTTATCGTGTGATGTCCGAATGCTATCGTATGCACTCCGTCATCACACATCCATCGCTTACCGTCAAATGCAGACAGTGACACCTTCTCCTGCGTGACGTTATGTATCTGATGACCATAGCTGCGCAGGCTGTTCATCTTATGCCGCTGTTCCTTGCGTGTTCGTAATACGTTGAGGTAGGACTCGTGCGTAATGTCCTTCTTAACCACGTACTTTTTTACGCCTTTAGCTTTCTTTTCTACGCCGTCTAACTTTAGCACGCTGTACATCTTTGGTTTCAGACCCACGTACTCTACTATGGGTTTTCCTAACATTTCGTCTTTCATCTTCCCAATTACCTTCTTATTCTTCGCAGAGTAAAGGAAGTGCTCCTTCGGGTAACCGCTGGTGTCGTACTCGTCTATGTCGGGGAGGCAGTCTTTGTAAACGTCTTCCGTTTGCACTTCTAGAATTAGGGAGTCGGTGTCTGTGTATAGGAGGCGACAGCGGTCTCCGTACTTTGGCTTAAGCTTATCGTAGTAGAACTCGTACATAAGCAGCTTCGATAGATCCAGCACCGTAAAGCCTGTGTAAACGGGCTTGTTTAGTAAGAGGTTTACCCTTTTCATGTGAATCACGTAGAAGTTCAGCATTTCTACGTATCTAACGAAGCCTGGCTGTGACACGTATGCTTCTGCTTCCTCTTTGGTGCTGACTATTTTTACGCTTACGCGCTTGCGGATGTTCTCCATTGTCTTTCCGAACACGCTGTTGTTCATCAGTTTGAAGAGGTTTTTCTCGAAGTCATTTTTCGCTGCGGTACGCTTTTGCGTGTTAAAGTCAATGTAGGGGCGCATCCAGGGTTCCTGCGTGAATTTTAGGACTCTGTGGATCTTCTCTACGCGCATTCCGTGTCGCACGTAGAACTGCAGGTTGCGGTAATGTACCACGTACTTCTTCTTATCCATCAGGTTCATAGTTAGTTTCCTGTACGGTTTGTAACCAGGGCACATTTGCTTTTGCAGCGGACTTAGCTGCTTAAATGGTATCTCTATCGCTTCTGGTGCTAAGGGGAACTCATTGTGTTCGTCGTGCAGGCGCTCTGGGTACTCCAGATCCACTTCTAAAACGTAACCCTTGTCTTCCTCCTTTCCTACCTGCATGTAGAAGTCTATCGGCTTCACTGGATCCCATTCGAAGTCTCTCACAGGTAGGTACTGTGACATTGCCCAACCATAAAGGTTATTCGCATCCAGGTAGTAAATGTATGTGGTTGGTTTCTCTGGGTCGTGCTCTACTAAGGGGTTGTTTGCGCGGGCGTAACGTCGGCTGGGCCCGCATACGCCGCCGCGGATACCGTCTTCCATAAAGCGGTACATGTCGTATTCCGTTAGGAGATCCAACTGCGCATTTGTCTTCTTTAACAAAGCACTCCAGCTGAGCCCAGGAGCCGTGTAGAAATTAGCGGGATCCAATCCGTAATATTCCATAGCCATCTTTCTGAAGCTTTGGAAAACGTCTGCAAGCAGCACTACGTCAGACCTTAGGTAGATGTCGTGGTAGTCCCCCATGTTCTCACAGGAGTACTTTTCCCACACGTCTAACGCATGCTGGTACTCCTCATCCTTTATGCCGGACTCGTTTAGGGTGCTGTAGAAGCGATCTTTGGGTGGTAGGGACTCTTTGAATCGATCCCAGGAATCCATGTATTCGTATGGGTAGACTCCTTTCCTTTCCGCACCATATTGACTGGAAATGGGAAAGTTGGTGTTATACTTTACGAGGTTTGCCAAGGAGTCCGCCATAAACTGCTGCGAATCTAAGAACTTTAGCTTACCCACAGTTACGGACATGTAGCGCTCTTTGTTGTTGGGTATGCATTTGACGTCGGAGCCGTCTGTTCCTTGTAGTAGCAAATGGGAGTCGTACCCGCGGAGGTTGTGAAAGAACACCGGAATCTCCATATCTGGATTTACTTTGAAGTTTATATTGCATTTCCAATGAGCCGCTCCTCTGTATTTACCAGTGATGTGGCAGTGATCCCTAACCTTATCCACATAGAAATCCTCAACAAATGCTTTGTGGCAGTGAATGCAGTGCGTGGAGGGCTTTCCCGGCTTCTCACCTTTCTTAGCATACTTCCCGCATTTAAAATGAGCTTCTCCTAGATACTTTCCATCTTCATCCCACGCTTTCTTGGCTCGTCTTCCAAACTGAAGAAGCGTATGTTGGCAAATGTGGCATTTTTTTGCCTTGTTAAAAGCCTCCTGGTTCTCTTTGGTAAATTCCATCTTCTTTGGACGTCTTAATTGTTCTCTTATCTCCCCCTCCTCTTCTCGCAATGCTTCTAGAAACTCATTAGCTGCGTTCTTACCTCGGTAAATCACAGGAGGGTTTGCTTTACCGTCTGATCTGACTACTATGTAACCAAAGGAGCAGATCTCGTGTAATCCTACCTTATTCGTGGCAGCCACGTTTCTGCTCTTCCTTAGTTATCAACGCTTCGAAGTCTGCATATATCACGTAAGGCACTTGCATCTGCTTTTGATGGTTTGCGTATGAAAGCTCTTTGTTGGTGGGCATCTGGATCCGTTGCGCCACTTCTTCGACTCCGCGGCAGATCTCATCGTGTTTCTTTAGGGCATTTAAGGATGTAAATGACAGCAAGCAGCAGTCGCAGAAGTACTTTTTGCCTTTGTGCTTAGTATGTCTGTAGAATAGTCTGCTAATGTGTTTAACCCATGAGTAGTGTCCGCCGTGGTAGAATAAATGTACGCGCTCTCCTTTACTTTTTGACAGAACTAACGGTACTATCGTCTGCTCTCTGACTCCGTAAACGTTAATTGCTAGATCGTTTATTTCCTCAAATATGGGGATGTCTATCAACTGCATGGGAAATTCCACACCATCCCACTCTAAATCGTCTGTGGGATACTTACTTGTCCTACAGGGATCCTTCTCTGCTGGATACAGTGCAGACCTGATTGCCCACATAAAGCATCGATTGTCTTCATTCTTCACGTTTACAATAGCCTTCTTCCTTTCTACCCACGTTGGTAGCGGTACGTAACTCCCCCCTCGTATGGGTACGTACCTGGCCATACTTATCTCTATTCCTTCAACCTCCTCTACTGTCCAACCCGATCCTTCTTTCGTGTAGTTAGACAGCGACTCCATTATTGCTTCTAAGGCTTCACTGAGTGAACTATCCAGATTCGTGGATTCTAATATCACTAACGACTTTGATCGCAACATTGCTGTCGTCATTACCTCGTCTTTTGACAAACTTACTTCTACCATTATGCTCGCTTTCAGGGCTCCTAATTCTTCTATACCTTTTCGGAGAGTCCTTTTAACCTTCCTTTCTGACTGACGCCAAAACTGTCTAACGTCAATCTCACCGTTACCGGGTATTGACACCGTGCTGAAGTTGCTTTGGGATTCCATCTATATAATAGGAAATATTTTATACCTAATACCAAGCACTTTTTAGGTCGTCGTAGTCGTACTCACAGTCCTGACAATGCCAAAACAATTTAACCTTAGTCTCAAACTTCTTACCACATCCACAATCATAACTGCTCATACACTTCGTCTTCATTTTCAAATGCTTTTTCAAATCCGCTTCTTTCTTAAAAGTTCTCTTACAATCTTCGCACTCCATATATAGACTAACATATTTAAGTGCGCTGTTGCCCTCAACCACACTTGGAGTGGGGGTCGTCCGTAGGTGGATTTTTGACACGGGTCTTGCCCGTGTTGAGATTGCGCTGGAACCCCCATTCCCTATACTACTAATGAAGCACCTCAAAAGTGATTGTCCACCCTGCAATAATCCCCCTAAAGCGTAAATAAACAATCCCTAAGTGGCCGAATTAAAACTTAAAGGTTACATCCTTTAATGAGGCTAGGCGTTCGACTAAAATACTACTTTTTTTAAACTTTTATGTATTTATTTCAGTTCCAATTGCTCCACCAACGATCACTTACGTCTCAAACAGCAGCTCAACCAGCATACTATTAAAATGGACACAAGTTTCAGACGTCAATGTAGTAGGATACGCTGCCTTTTACAAGGAAGAAGGCAAAACGTTTTTACCCGGAAATGTCAAAACGGTACCTGCATCTGATCAGTTAATGGATGTCAGTGGGCTCAAGAAGTACACCAATTATTCATTAGTCCTTCTTGCGTCTTCATCAAAAGGAAACGGAATTCCAAGCATTTTCGTGAATTCAAGTACCGACGAAGATGGCAAGTAGTTTAAGAAGTTTATATCACTGGTTTTCTCTTGTTCTTTAGTTTCTCTTCTTCTTTCTGTTGCCCCCTGTAGCCACCCCCCCCCCCCCCATTCCTCTCTCTCTCTCTCTCTCTCTCTCTCTCTCTCTCTCTCTCTCTCTCTCTCTCTCTCTGTCTCTCTCTCTGTCTCAAAATTAAAAAAAAAAAATTCAATGAATGTTGTTTTCGCTGTATTGATTCATTTTTCTTCTCGCAGTTCCCAGCAAGCCACCAGGAAATTTCAAAGTCGTTATTCAATCCTCTACGTCCTTTCTAATAACATGGGAGGCCATAGCACAAGAATTTGTCCACGGCATACTCCTAGGTTACAACGTCACATTCATAAAACATGGCTGGGATAACGAACGAACACCCATGTACAAGATTGTTGAGCCAGGTACTCATACCTTAACGCTGGAAGATCTTGGCAAATTTACCACCTTCACAATTTCGGCGTGTGGCTTTACTTCTAAAGGATGTGGCGTGCCAACTAGTCAAGTAACGGCTCAAACATCAGAAGACGGTATGTATATTGGTAATTCCTCATGTTTTATAAAACCATCATGAGAATTGTGTTAATAGTTGTATGCATAATTTCATTGCTTTCCTATTTTCGACTTGTTCTCACTTCCCGACTCTCTGAAGTAAAAGCTTTTTGCGTATTTTTTGCTCCTAAATAATAGTTTGTGTTGCGTGTGTCGTTGTTTGAATGTACCTTCTGTCAGTCCGATGTAGTTTTTCACTGTGTTGTCTCCATCTGTCGTTACGCTTGCTTCGTAGACAAGGCTTGTTGTAAGGCAGCTGTTGTTGAGTGGGCATTGCCTTTATTCCTGCAGTTACATCTGTTTTGAGGGGGTGGGGGTAGGGAGCTTTTTGAGGGGGAGGGAGGTGGGATTGCTGTTGATTATTTTCTTGTTGTTGATCATGGTTGATTAACGTTGATCCTACTTTAATTTGCCGAATCCCCTTGATTCTTCCATCTTTAACCAGTTTAGTCAAACGAGCGATGTCCAAGAAAACATAATAGTGAGAGATAATATTCTTGTTTCGTTGACAGTTCCTTCGATGCCACCTCAAAATTTTCAAGCTATAAACCTTACGTCAGAAAATAGCATAACGCTAACCTGGAACCTTGTACCGCGCGAACATATAAATGGTATCTTGGTTGGCTACGTCATCCGCTACCAACAAACGTCAGCGGCTGACGAGAAAGTAAAAACAGGCGATATAAAGACTAGGTATCTTGGTCCAGGTACCAGAAATATTGTGTTTGATGGTATACCACAATATAGCGTGTGGAAATTCCAAATATCTGCCATTACAAATGCTGGTGAAGGAGACCCTAGTAGCTTCACATACGGAGGTTAGTGAAGTCGGCATTATGAACATTGCATGCGCACTCATCTTCACGATTATACGCAACCCAACAATGCACTACCCAGAATCGCTCGGGCACGGGTTCAAATCCTGTTCAAATCCCGTTCAAATCCCGTTCATATGTTGCCATTTATACTGCGAGGATCAGCTCAATTTGAAGCACTACCCAGACGTTGGGGTTTGTTTTGACTTCTCTCAATCAAAAAAGCGTAGCTCAGAGTGTTGGAGATTTTATTGATAGAAGATATACAAACCCAGACGTCTTTAATTTTAGCGGGTTGTCTGGGTCGCGTACTTGTCGAGATAGGTGTAGACGTAGATCTTTTTTAAATAAGTAATGTTTAATAAACGAGCAAGAGTGTTTTATCGGGTATAAAACACGAGGCGTAGCCGAGTGGTGTTAGACCCGATAAAACACGATCTACCTGTTTATTAAACGGCTTAGAAAACTGATGATGTATGTTCTCATATTGTACTAAATACTTTACGAAATGAACCAAGTTTGATAGAGAAAATCCAAGTTAAAGTTTATGCAAATGAAGACGTATCTTTATCAGATATAAAATCACCTTCATGGTCATGATTTCTATTGTGTTTTCCTCATGAATTATTAATGAGTTTTCTAACTGTATTTATTAAGCTCTTGTTGGCTTTCTTAATATAATATGCCTTAATATTTATTATTATATCTTATAATATTTATTATTATATATTTATTATTATATTTATTATATCCCTTATGCGATATTTAAGTTCCATAAGCATTTTGTTAGGATTTATATTCATTTGGGCCTGTTTCTGTTACTACTATGAAATTTGTACTGTAAGGTTCACACTGTGCATTTATTATTATTTTAGGTATGTAATGTCATACGAGTTTTTCTCATTGACATTAGATGTTTGTACCTTTCGAAACCGGTAATACCGTGTTTTTATGTTTGGTACCTTAAGTTTAAACTTCTCTCTTTGGAACCGTTTAGAACTTTTCATTTGAATTAAAGGGCCCTATATTACGAGAGTAGGGCGGGCTTTTTGGTCCTGTATTACGAAAGTAGGTTAGAGAGGAGCTTAGTTGGATTCTCTATTCAATTTTCAAAATAGAGGGGGTCAAAGTTTTAGCATTGTTAAACGGGAAAAGGGGTTTGAATGAAAAAAAAAACCTTCTAGAAATCTGATCTGTAATTTGTATTTGTTCTTTTGCTAGCATCATGTCGGTGCCCCAAAATCCTCTATAGCAACTTTTTCGTCCATCCTCCATATTTGACTGTCGACGACGACGGCTCCTTCGATGGCGTGTTCTATAACATCACTGAACAAATGATTAAATGGGCTTGCGGGAACTGCAAAAATGGCCACGGAGAGACAGACCTCAATATGAAAAGTAATGGCAAAGGAGGAGATGCCTATAAACCGGGCGCGATTGACTTAGTCGACGACATTGATGATATCCCACATATCAGCTTCCCTGTATACGGCAATAAATACATGGATAAATACATGGGTATGTACGAGTATATACATTTCATGGACTCGCCAGGAGTTGTCTTCATCACTATCGACAATCCAGCTGGCACAGCAGGACAACGAATTATCACTGCTGTGTTCGGATGCTTGCCGTTGCTGTTGATAGCAGTGCTGATGGCTGTTCTAGCAGGATTCATCGTCTGGTTCCTCGTGAGTAAACCATCAATATCTTTTTCACATGAGTCGCCAGAAAATTTCCGAGATGCGCGAGCTTTGTTATAAATATCGCAGGTGCAAACATAAAAACGAGGTATTTTTGGTGGGTAGTGTTTATAAACAAACCTTTGGAAACCGTAGAGTCACATGCAATTTCTACAACCCTCCTAGAAAAGATTTTGTCTGAAGTGAGCTATATTACATAAAAAAGTCATAAATCCTGCTTTTGAACTAGAAGAAACTATTACCTAGTATTCCTTCATTAAAATAAATTCGTACGTATTTTCAATAGCGCGCATAAAATCTCGCCTACAAATGACTTGTTTTCGAATCGGAGCACCCGATATGATTATGACAGCGCTCGCCGACATTTTGGAAAAGATATGATCTGTTGTCATAGTGCAGGTACATTAATAGTACAATGGCTCAACGAATATCATTTCATAACAAACAACTGCTAGTTTTTGGATATATCGATTATTTCAATTTATATCTTGCGGCCTCAGATCTCAATGTCAGGGTATTGAAGGTGGGTTTCCCCTTTAAAAAGATGTCCTTGAAGGTTGTTGCTGCTGGTATGCAACTTTGTAAGTATTCAGGGAAAATAAGATAGAACATATTCAAACGCATAATTATAGTGCATCCTTTTCATAAATGGTATTTTTTTCTTTGATTCTAGGAATTTAGAAGCAATCCTGAGCAATTTAGTCCTAGCTTCTTCAGTGGTTTTTGGGATGGATTTTGGTGGGCATACATTTCCATGACAACCGTGGGGTTAGTAAATCTGCCTTGCCTTGCCTTGCCTTGCCTTGCCTTGCCTTGCCTTGCCTTGCCTTGCCTTGCCTTGCCTTGCCTTGCCTTGCCTTGCCTTGCCTTGCCTTGCCTTGCCTTGCCTTGCCTTGCCTTGCCTTGCCTTGCCTTGCCTTGCCTTGCCTTGCCTTGCCTTGCCTTGCCTTGCCTTGCCTTGCCTTGCCTTGCCTTGCCTTGCCTTGCCTTGCCTTGCCTTGCCTTGCCTTGCCTTGCCTTGCCTTGCCTTGCCTTGCCTTGCCTTGCCTTGCCTTGCCTTGCCTTGCCTTGCCTTGCCTTGCCTTGCCTTGCCTTGCCTTGCCTTGCCTTGCCTTGCCTTGTCCGAGTATTCTATATCCTTTGATTATCCAAAAACTCGTATTACTAATTATAATTACCCAGGTACGGCGATCGTTTTACCGTGACAGATGCCGGAAAAGTGTTTTCAATGATTTGGACATTAACCGGTATCGTCATCATTTCCATGTTGACGGGTTCCATAGCAACTGATCTGACATCCGAAACTGTCGAACAAGATATTATGCTATATGGAGCAAAAGTAAGCATTAACTTTATTTGTTTTGTAATTATTGTTGTTTTTCTGGCGCTGCTATTGCTGAATATTTTAACACTGGAAGAAATCATGCCTTCTTGTTGTATTTGGGCCGCGATTTCATCAGAATTTATCTATATTGAAAAAAGTAGTATAAAAAAGAGTTAGGAGGGAATGTGGGGATTTGACGGAGAGTTTCTTTGCGACTAGAGGTTTCTGATTATAGAGCTAGCAGCTTAAACGGTTGCTGTGGTTTCTTCACTCTGATCAAGCCAAAATGCATACTTGGGCACCACATAACACTTGGACTCTGGTATTGCCACTGATACAATTACTAGACGACCGTAAAGGTATAAGATAAAATTGATTCGGTTATTTTCTCCATAGGTTGCAGCTATTCATAATTCTTCAGAATACCGCTTAGGGATCCTTAAAAACGCCAAAGTAAACACAGGTTAGTCTCCATATTTGTTTCAAGATGATATTTCCAAAGGTGTAATAGTTTCAAATCCAGGAGCTCGAGAAACACACATTTCAATGTTTTATGATAAAAGGAATTATTGACTTTTGCCAAATATGAGCAGTATTATTTGTTGCGGATGTCTTAATTTTTAACCTCTTTCTTCTCTTCTTTTTATTTTTTCTACTTCTTCTCCTTTTTTACCTTTTCCTTCTTTTCCTTCTCTCTTTTTTTTGTAATTTTCTTTTTCTTTCTTGTTCTTCCTTATCTTCTTCTTCATCATCATCATTTTCTTCTTCTTCTTCTTCTCCTTCTTCTTCTTAACTTCACATTCTTCAGACAAAAAATACGGGAACTTCGAGGAACTCAAGCAAGCGTTAAGGGCTCGCCAAGTTCAAGGAATTCTGATCGACTTGTACGTAGCAGCTGAAAATCAAAAAAGCATTTTTGATTCGGAAATAAAAATAAAAAAGATATTGGATAAAGAGTTTGGTTATGGGGTCGTGCTTTCTGGTGCGTCTGCCGTTGTGCAACAAAGATGCAGAGACTTCATCAAGAAGAACATTGCTGACATTACCAAGTTGATAGAAAGAAAAACTAAAACTATTGAGGTAAGTCATTTAAGGATTTTCAGGCTTCTCCTTGAATAAGGATTGTGTATCGAAATATATGTGGTGCCTTACTGTGTAACAACATCTGGGTTTAGCCAATGTATTATCAGCGTAGTGATACTCGCCTCTCACCTCTGTGGCCTCTTAGCTTCCATTCCATTCCTGGACTGGGTATCACATTTGAGTATAGTTATTGGGTCTATTCTCAAGATTCGTACGAGGGTTTTCTCAAATGAGGTTCTCTGATTTTCTTCCCTCTAGAAAACCTAACACGCTTAATTTCTAGTACTGATCTATGAGCCGTGCCCTTACTTTGATTTTTCCGGAAGTTGTTTAAGGTTTAATTCGATTTTTGGTCAATCCAGAGGTTGATTTTGGGTTCGATATGTGAGTTAGCCATGCCCTGACTTAGACTAGTTATAGCGGTACCTTGTTTTTGATCAGCCCAGAGATCGTTTCAGGGTTTCACTGTGATTAAATGTTTGGTATAAAGTAGCCATTGTCTTGCAGAAGTACACATTTTTCGTTTTTCGTTTTTTACTGTTTGTCTAGTCTAACGAGGAGGACGCTTCAGAAGGAGAAGAAGAGATCAACTTGTTTGACAGCAATTCTACAATGTTTCGAAGTTTTCTGATGTTTTCCTGTGCGTTCTTGGGTTGTGCATATATACTTGGGTTCATCTATCATTTCGGCTGGTATCTGCCAAAACGGCGGGCAATATGCAAAGTGCATCAAGGTAAGTCTTTAACGGACTACTTTGACGATACGGCGGCCATCTTGGATCGCAAGGCATAATGGGGGCATCCTGGGGGGGCAATACAGCTTTGTTACAGTTATGACGTCGAGTTGATATTAAAGGCTCACCATAAGAGAATAAAAGAAAAAAATGAATTAAGGCGATCGATCACCTTTAGGCATAAAAGAAAGAAAAACACAAGAAACTCACGAAAAATGGCCGCCATATCGTCGAAGTAGATCATTACATTTTGGTATAACGAACGAGATAGCATCGACTACCGACCACGATTACAGCTAGACTTGCATCCTCTCAATTATAGCTTTAGACCTCTTTACCTTGGTGTAGTGACCGTGTGTCATTCTCTTGAGTATCATTTCGTTGTTTAACGGTTGCGAATGAGAAGACACGCGGTTTGAAATGGGAAAGCAATACCCTCAAGGTAAAGTGGTCTATAGCTAGCAACTCCAGTATGTATAATAATAGCACAACAGTACCAACAACAACAACAATGATTTGAAACAATGAAACATGTAATTGCCCTATTTCACTATGACGTCACTGCTTGTTTATGTGGGGGATAGAATCGCCAAATCCAATAGAAAATTTAACAAAATTTGCTCCAAGCGAAACAGTTTAATCTAAAATGGCCTGGTTTTCATATATAATATGTGTTAATATGTACTAAAAAAGTATTCTGAGCGTTTGCTGGCTATTCTACTTCTTTTCGTGGATTGATACGGGTTTTAGAAAAATTTTCGGCGAATTTGCGTTGATTTGACCCCGTCCGACGACCATGATCCTTTGCGTTTAAACAATAGATTGTTTTGATGTGACGTCATAGTGAAATAGGGCAATTTAGAACAACAACAGCTATACTGTTAATGGTTTTCTGCGGGAACGACAAACTGGAAACTGAAAATGACAACTCAATCAAGGCAACATCAATGCATTCATTACATATTAATACAACACGAATAAAACCATTATCACCGCCTACATCATAAAGAAATACTGAGATAACGAGAGTTGAAACATTTCTGCTTTGCACTGTAGGAAATGACGAGAAAAGCAAGGATAACTGTGCATTGTATAAAGACGAGCTTCTTCAAGAAATGCATAAAATGGTGGAGGAATTTCACCAAACACAAATGAAGAAACTTGAAAATATGAAGAAAAGATACAAGCAGGAAATTTTACAAATCCTCAAGAAAGAGAAAAGCATCACCAATAAGAAAAGTTTTCTTAAAATAGGGGAAGGAAAAATATTATTTTGTCTTAAAGATCAACATGGAGTGCGAGGGCTATCGTTTAAACAGAAAACATGAGTCATCTTTGTGTTCATTTCAGAAACTGCATGTAAAAATATTATAAAGTGTGGTATTTCAGACCGACAGAACGAAAAACGGATATATTTAATACAAAAATATCCCCATAAATTTTCTATTATCTGAGGCTGGATCTAACGTTATTCAATCCAGTCCAAAATGAGAGAAAATGTATGGGGATTTTTGGAGGCTAAATCCCTTATGTCTCAATTTCTAAAGCTTGAAACAGCCTTAAAGTTGTCAGAAACCTAGAAAATGTCATGATCTTTCCAAATGTGAACATTTCAAAACTGAATTCCAAAATTTGGAATTTGACGATGTCACACTTCACGATACGATAAAATTACTATTACTTGCTAGTAAAAGAAATGAAAAACACACGCACTCTCGAACGCACTAGAAGTTCATTTGCCATACAATGCAAGACTTTTAGTTAGTATGATAGGGCCGTATGAGGAGAACAGATTAAAATCACGTTTGCATGTTTATTACAGTTTATTTTAGTTAACATTTACTTTGATCGATCTGCAATTATTTCCAAGATAATAGACGAATAAGAAGACGCGTGGCAGCCATGAGTGGGATGATAACAAACGCGACTTACGAATTTTTTTTCAATTGTATAACTGTCTGTAATAATTAAAGCTAAAAAGCATAAAAGAGACGAAAAACAGGCGTCTCACAGAAAGTCCAAAGTCAAGACAAGATAGCGGTTGTGAAAACCAGGTATATGCAATTCAAAACGTTTGAATGACGGATCTTGTCGAATAACCAGTCAGAAGACGCTTATGGATCCCTTGTAGCACGTCAGAATGCAGCTAAATTTGTTGAACACGAAATGGTTTCCAATCAAATTCTCATGAGATATATTGAAATTCTTTTTGTCGTCCAAATCAAAGCTGGGAAGGGGTCTATTACGTCTGCTCTTGATTCTTCAAGAGGAATTTTGAAACTCCCAGTTAGTGAAAAAATAATTTTATTAAAATCACAAAGAATATTACAGTAATGCTTTTTTTCTATAACTTTCGCTTCAATAGGTTAATTTGACAAATAGAACTGAAAATGGACGAACGGGAAAAAATCCGTTCGGAGCTTACCTGGAGAAATTGTATAAAAGAGGGTTTTTAACGACTGTTTGATTCTGCACCTCGTTTCGATATGCTATCGCAGGCAAGAACAGTTGATGGAAGTAATATTATTATAAGCTGTGTTGAATAATTATTATTGGAGCGCGAGAATTTGCTAGTGTAATCAAAACAAATCCAGTTAAGAGGCAGTCCGTGTAAAGATCCAACAAAGCTGGAAATGACCCAAAAAATCGCCTAACCTCAAACTTTGCCTGAAGAAAGCCTACTATTTGGCAACTACTGACAATGTTTCTTTAAGTCTTACCCATAATTTGGACTGAATTCTAACTGCGATGTTCGCCTATTTTTGTTCTGTTTTTGTGAGGTATGGTCATACCTTGTAAATCGGTCTTTTAATGTTCAGTACACAATTCGAGAATCTATGCTACTTATCAGAATTCAAGAAACCCTAATTTTGTGGCTCGTTTGCTAAGTTGTTTGGCAGTTTGTTTATTCTTATGTTCATATTCAAAAACATTACATATTTTCCATATAAACACAATAATTCATTAGAGATTTATTAATTTATTATTTATCATATTTTTTTAGACACATAAACGCTTTGACTAACAGTCAAGAGTCGTCTTCAGCAGTTGCTTTTATCTGGACTGTCCGTTTCTCTACAAAGATAAACTGCTACATTTATTATGAATTATCCCCATAAGTCGGCCTAATTTACTGGGATAATTAGCAAGCATTGTTCGTGGATTAAGCTACTTTTTCATACTTTAATTGGAAATGCAAAATAATCCTTGGATATTATGTTTTTCTCTTCAATTTCTGGTGTGAAATCATGAAGAAATGGAATATTCTTATCCTAATTCCTAATTAAAGCAGAAAATATATATATATAACTGAAGCCTTCTATGAGTTAGTGTGCAGAATGTTAGGGGGGAAAATGGAGAAAATAGAAGAAAGGAATGTAGACAGAAAGAGAGATAGAGAGCCCGGCGGTTTAGAAAAGTTTATTTCAGGTACTAGAATACGTGTCGCAAAATAGTGTATAGTCGTAATTTTCAATGGAAACGTTTCCATCTATTTTCATCCAAAAAAGAATTCGATCATTACAAGAAAAAAAAATCATTCTCTCTGTTTAACTATTCTCTTGACAGTTGCCGCTTCGACTTCTGAAGAAAAACAATTATTTAAATAAAACAATGGCCTGGTTGGTAACATTTACTCAAAAGAAGAGGGAAAAAAACTCACTGTATTTATTCTTTTGCGATTCAATTTATATATTATTGTTTGTTCAGTAGCAGCAGTTTAGCATTAAACTTAGCTCTAGATTTTTAGCCTAAATGAAACTAAAGTTTCTTTTCTTTTTTATATTGCAACAGTAATGACGCTTTTTTCATTCCTAAATGGGAGCAAACATGACGCTAATGAAGCCAAAACTCATTATTTAGAATTATCAGTTAAGCCATCGTGAATTATTTAAGAATGAGACATTTACTTTAATTAGTTTACCAAATAAAATCTAGGGCTAAAGAACCTTGACAATCATTTGTGTAGTTACAACTGAGGATTATAATCACCGACATGGAGTAACATCAAGATGTTTTCCTTTAAGGTAAGCTAACTTTGTAGCATAAGAAAAACACGTTTAGTATATTGTCACTCTTGAATATTTTGAACAGGACATTTTACAGTACACTGAGTTCTTGTTTCGACTTTCTTCGACGACCTACCGTTAAACAGGAAAAATTGAAGTTTCTTGACATTTAATTAAACTACTAAACGTTTTAGCGCCAAGCTGCAAAATTCAGACAAATAATTTTAGGAAAAAATCAAATTTGTCGAGCAACAATCAGTTTACTAAGCTGCCCGTAAGAGGATAAACTTCTACTTTAGTAACTTTCGCTTAAAATTCGATCTTCCTTTTAAAACTGACAGCTCAAAATACTATTTCGCAAGAATCCAGCGATTGTTGGATTTCCTAAAATCATTTCTGTTAAAGTCAAGGTTCCATTTTTACTACTGTATTTTTGCCGTTTGCAACTAGTTTTCAATATTGGCTGAGAAAGTTAGAAAAAAACTTTCAAAATTACGACAATTTATTTTAGATATAGGAATTTTGTTTTTTTCTCCCTTCACGAAAATTTACTTCTAAATCGATGTATTGTTAGCCTTATCAAATGAGTTGTAAAACCTGTTGAGCTTTCCGTCCACTCTAGATCCGAGTAGTAAATCCGATTAGAATTGAGAAAAAATCCTCGACTCAAGGGAGATACTTAACAAACTATATCTACAAGTGAAACCAAGTCTGGGAATCAAACCCGGGACGTTCTTAGAGGAGAGTGTTCTACCGTTATACGATACCCTCCAGTTTCAAATTGATTTTCCCATTTTTCCAGTATACCTTGATTTCTTATTAAATTTTCGTGTGTTCTAGTGTAGGCCCGTGGAGTTTCCAAATGTTATGGTATTTTGAAAGTTTAAAATTTTTTTATTTTACCGTTGGTATTTGTGAATATTTATTTGTGCACTGAAATTAATCTAACCCCGTATAAACGGTGATGAAAGAACACAGCTGTATTTCGTTGATTCGAAAAAACTTAAATTTGTAGGCACGCCGCCGAAATATTCAGATAAATTGTTTAACGGTAGTGACCCAAAAGTGTTAGATCACTTTGCCACAAATATACAGTAACTAGCGGTGCTCAGCCGTAATAAGTGACATGTAATTAGTACATATAATTAGTACATGTTGATCTCTAATAATGGCAAGATTATCTCCTTTATTATAAACGATCCCGATTTTTCATCTGCAAATCAATTGTACAATACATCTTTTTTTTTTCTTTCCAGGTCGGAATCTTTTGGGTTCTGTTAGTTCAAATTGGATACAACACCGGTAAGTAACAATGCAATAAAGCCCACTCTCCAAGATCCATGGTCTTCCATCTACGCGTGACCGGTATTTTGTTTTGAATGCGCTGTTAATATGGCCGATCGAATCCGCGACGAAAAAGTTGCTGATTTAATAATATCCAGATAATTGTGGACGGGGCCGATAAAGCAGTTGCTCCCAGTTTAGGTCTTGTCCAATTATTCAAATATTTTGGACAACCGAAAAAAAATCGGTTTAAAAAGAAAAAAATTTTTTTCCCACACGTAGCGTTTTTTATTCGTTTTCGCCCGTCAACTGACAGGCTGTTTTCGAACAGCTGTGTTTTCAAGGCCAATCCGAAAAGAAAGAAAAAATCCGTTTTTAAAAATATCCGAGTACGTATGGACGGGGCCCTAGTTTCACGTTGTGTTTTGGCTCAGCAAACAGACCTAAATGAAACACCTGCCGCGTGGTGAACATACACAAAACTTCATGGGTTAAATACTTCCCTTTCAAACCGACGATTATTCACAACTTTTTTTCCTTTTTCCCAAACTCAATTATGGTTTCAACAAATAATGCTAGCCAGTTAATAAATAGTTTTAATTGAACGGAACCATGTACGGAAATATGTGTAGTAATTATCAAGATCTTTAAAACAAGGAAATAAATTAATAAATTTAGCTTATTTTATGGTCATACTGAAACATTTGTGCGTGACAAGCGAAGCATATCTCGAAAGTGGTCTATTATCGCCCGCAACAAATTTTATCGCGTGAACATGGCTGCAGCATGCATGGCTTTAGCCAATCAGGGTAAATTAAAACGATACCCGCAGACCAAAAGTCTTAGTATAGCAGACTTGGTTATATAAGGAAGACGCTATATTGGAATAATGTTGAGTGATTTTGTTGCAACGTGCGTACATCCCGATTCGAATTTGTTTCGTAAAAATGGTGCTTATTGTACGCTGCTTTAGGTGGCCGAACTTACTTTGTATAGTGCAACAAACTCGAAGATGACGAGAATGCAGATTTATACTGGCGGCCCTCTCCCAATCAAAGTTCGCGATCATGATGACTGTGATTTTAATTTTATGAAAATTGATCTCAAATTTCGAGAAATGTATATTTTCCTCTTATTCTCCACGCTATAGGTGATATATAAGCTCACACAGAGAACCTCTTAAATCGTTTGCACTAATCAAATATATGCAAAATAAGATAATGAATTTATTCATTTATATATACAGTTTGCTCAACACAGCCGAAGATTCGAGGGCGTTATGGTCTCTCGGGGGTTTTGAATACGCCGGGTTATCCGTCGAAGTACAAACAAGCAGAAACACAGATTTGGAACATAACGGTTCCCATAGATAACTCCATCCGCCTTCAATTTATCCACTTCCAATTACAACAAGTCGACTGTAAGAACCTTTACATCGAAATTAGATACGACAACCAAAACACAGCATTGTGCTCTTATAATAGCTCTCTACCATTAACATTTCAAACTTCTGGTCGCCATCTTATCATTGAGCTTTTCAACCCTGATGGACTTGAAAACAGATTCCTGGCCTACTACAAAGCAGTGGCACGTGATGGTAAGTACGGGTAGTAAATAGCTGAAAAAAATTATGCAATATTCCATAGCTTGCTGGTTGGCTGGTTGGCTGGTTGGCTGGTTGGCTGGTTGGCTGGTTGGCTGGTTGGCTGTTGGCTGGTTGGCTGGTTGGCTGGTTGGCTGGTTGGCTGGTTGGCTGGTTGGCTGGTTGGCTGGTTGGCTGGTTGGCTGGTTGGCTGGTTGGCTGGTTGGCTGGTTGGCTGGTTGGCTGGTTGGCTGGTTGGCTGGTTTATTGTCCTATGATCATCTTTTTTGCAGAGCCAATTGTTCCATGTGCGTACCCCCTTGTACATGAATATGAAGGAGTTTGCTACGGATTCCAAAACAATTTGGCTGGTCAGGATCCATATAATACTTGCAAAGAGGTAAAGTCTACTCCCGCTTCTTTAATCACCGACAAAGAGAACGTTTATGCTGTAGGTCTTCTTCATCAACATGGTTACAGTGAAGCTTTGATTGGTCTGAAACATTCACCAACTAATAATTCATATCTGTGGATGGATGGCTCGACTTTAGTCTTGACTAGATGGTCACAAGGAGACCCACCAGTACCCCCTGATCAAGGCCTGGTCTATTGCGCTGCGCTGAACAGTGATAGTAAATGGCACCAAAAGCTTTGTTTCATTCAATCGCCAGTACTGTGTAAGAGAAAAGGTATTTATAGACGTTAATTGGTTTTGTTAGCTATTAAGTAATTTTTCATAGCGCTCACAAATCAGCACGAATGACGAGTGACTGATGGTGATGGTGATGGCGTTTGGTGGTGGGGAGATCCTCAAGTAGCCTGTAGTGAGCACGAGTGACGAGTGACTGACTACCTTCCTAAACCAAGCCAAGGTGAGAAGGAAAGAAACATTTGGTATCTCTATAAATGAAAGACGGTTATGGTGATGATAAAGATGATAATGATGGCGATGACTATGATGATGATGGTGATAACTATGATGGTGATAGTGATGGTGATGACGATGATGATGATGATAGTCATGATGATCATGATGGTGATGGTGATGGCGTTTGGTGGTGGGGAGATCCTCAAGTAGCCTGTAGTTCATGAAATACGTTTTTATTTCTCGTTCCCACAAAACTCGGATGATTTTGATAAAAGTTTAGTAGCAGCATTGCAGACGATGACAAGTCTCAGATTCTGACAATTCTCAGTATTCTGCCGATAAATTTTCCAATTGAATCAATAAAAAGTCTATGAAATAAAACAGTAACAAAATTAAGATTTCATTTCCTATCTGAAAAGATTTAGTGGTGCCGTGTTTTCATGTGAAAGGACGGTAGCGTTACGCGGGTGATTCCCGCCATCTTGACAAGATATGCTTGATAGGTGACATAGTACCATGCGCAACATTCAGAATAACCCTTAAACGGTAAGAGGTTCACCGGGGCTCACCTCGATATTTTCGATTATTAGGAATTAAAGCTTTAGAATATTTATAAATACAGGCATGTTATCCATCGTAAAACCAGATGACAAGGGATAAAGATGCACGATATTTCAACCTCCTATGTCAGCGTGTGAAAGCGATGGCCATCTAAATGTTATAAATTTACATAGAAATATGTCTTATCTTATTAATTATTATTATTATTATTATTATTATTATTATTATTATTATCTGGAAACGAGACTTGGTGTACAGGAATTACTGCTATTAATACATGCGACAGTTCAAAAATATGAGGTTATGATAAGTAATATGAGGGGAAATTAATGATTCTTTACGACGACTATGAAATTCTTGTGATATTTTTTGTTGCCTGTGATCATGATTGTGATTGGTCGATTAGGTCACGTGCCACTTGATCACCCTCCTCTGCTTTAAGACCCTGAGTGTAGGTCCGGCCGGGACTTGAACCTTGACCTTCCGCACCGGGTGGCGGTCTGTATCGAAGCTAGACCAAAATGCATCCGGTTTATCCGGTTTTTAAATGGTATTTATATATCATTTTCAGTATTGCCGAGGTCTTTGTCCTC
Source organism: Actinia tenebrosa (assembly GCF_029948245.1). NCBI lineage: Eukaryota > Metazoa > Cnidaria > Anthozoa > Actiniaria > Actiniidae > Actinia > Actinia tenebrosa. Next base: position 5,240,363 of record NW_028292578.1, read on the forward strand.
CGACACGTGTTCGAGTCCACTTGGCATTCAAGATAAACGAATAGAAAATAGCTTGATTTCAGCTTCTACCAGCAATTTTCAAAAAGGAGCAAGTGAAGCAAGGCTATATCATTCAAACTGGTGGCAGTCAAATAAAAATGATAACGAGCAATGGATTGAGGTATAGTGTAACACTGTTCCCAATAACAGTTACTTTAAGAAGGAAAAACAACGGTATCACTAATTGTTACTGAAACAACCAAAATCAGGCCACGGCTAACTCGTGACAGCTCGTACTGGAATTTGCTTGTTACGTCTTGCAGAGGAAGGTGAACCGGACAACCCAGAGAAAAGCCCTCGAATCAAGGCAGAAATCTAAACAATCTACTCACACATCTGATGCCGAGTCTGGGAATCAAACCCGAGACCCAAGAGGTGAGGGCCTAGCTAGTGCACTACCGTTACCCCATCCTTAATTTCCACGTACAGTAGTGACTTCGATTGGGGCATTCACAATTCCTTCAAATCACATATATCGTCAGAAGTACTGTTGTTTCAGGGCCGGATTTGAGTATTAGCAGTGTCCTGACTTAGATCAACAAAGAGGTTGCCAGTCAGGGCTAAATCTGTGAGTTAGCCGTGCCCGGAATTTGTTCAGCCCAGAGGTTGTTTTAGGGTTTGATTTGTGAACTAGAGCAGCCCAGAGAATGTTTCCGGGTTTGATCTGTGAGTTAGCCGTGCCTTGACTTTAATCTGCTCAGAGGTTGTTTCAAGGTACCATCTGTTAGTTATTCGCGCACTGACATAGATCAGCCAGGAGGTAAATCAAAAAATGATTTTCAAAGATAATCTCGAAAATCCCAGATGCTGAAGGCTGAAGGTAAGGGCGGTTCGTTGTTAATTTTAATTTAATGAATTCACTCATACTCTATTCAGGTGAAATCGCCATCAGGAAAATTCAATATTACAGGAGTTGCTATACAGGGCAGTCCAAATGGGCAAAACTTTGTCAAGAATTTCTGGATATACTATAGTAATCATGGTTCAGAATTGATACTTTACAACAAGGGACACAACAAAAACGCATGGGTAATGTTTTAAGATAGAACTCTTTTCGTATTCAAGCAGTGAGCGCCAAAGACTATTTTCTTGAAGAAAAGCTGTTGTACAAGGCTAGAATCTTGTTATTCAGAAAGTTTAACTTGTTTGGAAGTTGATAAAAGTGGAGTCAAAGTGTTAACCCAAAGCAAAACTTTTATTAGAAAATAAGGTTTAGGCCTTTATTTGCTTATTTCCCATATATTTTATATAAAAAATCCTGATAAAGCAACATTCTAACACAAATGCAACATTTAAACATCTTTGTACAATTGAAAATACCGCTTCAAACACGCATTTTATCATAGTACATCAGTTTCTAACTGTTTAAAAAACGTTTCGAGTGTTAACCCAAAACGAAAATTGGAATCAAAACTCATACGAAAGTCTAGTTTTTGGCGCTTTTTGCCATTATTGCTCATTATTGAAAAAAAATTTCCTCTTAAAGAAAACGAAAAAAGAAAATAATTCATTTTAATCCATTTATTATTTAATTGATTTATAGATTCCTGAATAAATTATTTGCTGTGTTTATATAAGATAATATCTATATATATAAGAGGTCTATATGTTTCAGTTATAAGGCAGCAATCAATTTTATAGGTATTTCGTGGAAACATTGGGAAAGGTGTGCAGTTTGTTTTATTAAGACCCTCAGTTGTTGGATGGAGAATTCGTATTCATCCAAGACAATGGGAAGGCTCTATTGCATTGAGGATGGAATTATATGGATGCTACTTGAAAGGTACGTACTACTATTACTGTTACTATTATAAATGATTATCAGTAAACGATAATAGCAAGTCTGCACAATTGCATCATCTGCTTTGCTGCGCATATTTCTATTTAAAGGGGCACTTGGATGAAAAAGGATAAAAATTGGAAATGACTTTAAACTTAGTTAAACGTATTTATATGGCCCCAGTAGTAGCCAAGCAACATATTTTCTTCACAGTAAAATGTCTCAGATAAAAATTATCAATTTTATTTAGCATCTAAATTGTGAGTAAATGATGTCATTTACTCAATACCATTGCTCTTTTTATAAGTAATACCATGGCACGAGGGAAATTCGGGCTGCTCCCTCGGGACTTTTACAAATTTTCCCTCGTTATTTGGGGAAATTTAATCACTAATTTCCCGAGTGATCACAGAGAAAATAAGGGGTAAAATTGCGGTTTTAGATGTTCGGGTTTCTAGGTCACGGAAGCGTAAACAACGAAAGCATTCATAAACTCTCATTGGCATGCATTAAATGAAAATATGGTTTGTAATACCATGGCACTAGGGGAATTAGTGATTAAATTTCCCCGAATAACGAGGGAGAATTTGTGGACTAAAACAAAAATAGAATCTAAGAACAAGTCGTCATTTTCAATTTATCTTATGACTGAGCATGCGCAGATTCGAGAACGCGTCCCACATGGAAACCGTGCAGGAATATCATAAGTAGATGAGGCATAGCATGAGGGAAATTTAGAAGACAATGAAATCCTTTGTCTTTTACTAAATTTCCTTCCATTTAATATACGCGACAGGGAAATTTAGTAAATGACAAAGGATTTCATTGTCTTTTAAATTTCCCTCATGTTCTATGCATGCGAGAAATTCGGGTTTGTAAAGCCCTCGGAAGACAAAAGAATCCGAGGTGATCATGGTATTACTTATAATAACATAGTAGGGTAGCATGGGTGTGAGCGAAAAGTTCCCCAACTAGTGCGAAAGCGCTAGAACGACTAGACACTTAAATAAAAGTGATTTATTTGTTTATTTTATTCAACGCATCTTTAAAAAGATTTTAAAAAAGTTGGCAAGATTGATGGATTGATTGATTGAAATTGTCTTGAACAGAACAAAATAACTGTACACTACCGATTGGAATGCAAGATATGGAAATAAAGGATGAGGATATCAACGCTTCATCATCAACCCTTCCAATGAATCCTCGGCTTCACTGGGATTTATTATCGTCTTCAGAGCATAGCGGTTGGAGGGCCGGTGTCCTTAATTCAATGCAATGGCTGCAAATTCAATTGAAAAACCATTATAAAATAACTGCTATAGCGACTCAGGGTCTTGCAAGCGACTACGCATGGGAGTGGGTAACTAAATATAGATTGAGTTACAGTCACCATGATAATGTGTTCTTTTATTATGAAGAAGCTAATGAAATTAAGGTGAGTCAGTTATTAGAGCAGTTTTCGTATGACTGTGAATACCTAGCGGCACGAGCTTGGTCCATTGTATCACTTTTTAGGAATGATTATTATAACTTTATCATTAATAATCAAATGATTTTTTTTTCAGGTGTTTGAAGGGAACAGTGACAGAAATTCGGTTGTGAAGCATTTCTTGAATATCGATCAAGCCAATCATGTTCGAATTCTTCCAAAAACTTGGAACGGGCATATATCTTTGAGAGCAGAGCTGTACGGATGTAAAGGTATAACCTCAAATATTACTAATTCATAATTTATCAATGTAACTTTGAAGTACAAATAAAATTGATTGATTGATTGATTGATTGATTGATTGATTGATTGAATGATTTGTAATACAAACACACCTTTCAAACAATTTTTAAAAATCAATTTGAGGGCACTTGTCTAGAGAAAATCTATTTGCTGGCATGAACTTTACTCTTGGCTTCAGTGGTTCTATTTTGCTTAGGATAGGATATTCCTTCCTCGTCAAAACAGCACTAACTAAAACGCTGGAACGATGATATATATCCTCTGGACCCAGGGAATGTGAATTTCGAGCATATACGATCTTACCATTTTTTTCTTCTTTTAATCATTTTATCTAAAAAGAGTGCCAAAAATATACAGTTATCAAATTTGTCAAAATCGTCTTCTTCTTCTTCTTCTTCTTCTTCTTCTTCTTCTTTTTCTAAGAAAAATGATAAAATTACACTATAATTTTTATTGAAACGTTCCACCATTTTTATCTAAAAAGAGTGCCAAAAATATACAGTTATTAAATTTGTCACAATGGTCTTCTTCTACTACTTCTTTTTCTTACTCATCGTCTTCTTCTTCTTCTTCTTCTTCCTCTTCTTCTTCTTCTTCTTCTTCTTCTTCTTCTTCTTCTTCTTCTTCTTCTTCTTCTTCTTCTTCTTCTTCTTCTTCTTCTTCTTCTTCTACTACTACTACTTCTTCTTCTCATTTTTATTTTTATTTTGTTGACACAATAAGTGGAGAAAACTAAAGGAGGATGTGACATAGCTTTGGGTCTGGAGACGGGGGCAATACCAGATGGCAATTTCAAATCATCGAGTAATTACAATGCTTATCATGATGCCAAAGGAGCTAGACTTAATTTTCTAGGAAAACCAGGCACTACTTCGGGTTGGAGTGCTGGAAAAAACGATCAAAATCCATGGATTATGGTAAGAGGAACATTATGTTTTAGAATCAACTTGCTTTACTTGGCATTTATTCTAGACATATTTGTTTGTTTAGCTTTGAGTTTTGAGATAAAATAAAATAGTTATCAAAGGGATGACTTTGACAATAAAAACTAGAACCTGTGAGCAGGGTAAACTGGGATATCTGGAAGGGGGGAGTGGAGGACCTGGTTTCAACATGCATGGAGTATTTAGTTGGTTGAGCTTCCAAAACTACTGATAAAGTATTTCGTGACGTCTCGAAGTAATGATAAACCAGACCCTGGTTGGGACGGTTTACTAGTATCAGAGTCTCGAAGAACCTAATGGAGAAGTAAAAATAAGTTGAAAAATTTCGAACGACAGTGTTGAAAGCCGTTTGTAGGCAGAGCGTTTATGCGATACCCATCAAAGTCATCGAACAACTCAATCTGGAACTCCAATTCGAATTCCAGTCCGGATTTTGGCATACGTAATTAGGTTGATGTATGACCATGTTTCATAAACATGCACATTCGCACGGCTCGCTTTAAAATCAAAATGCTTTATTTAAAACGTAAATACAGACAATACGTTTCTCATAATTGCTTTATATTTATGATTTATCGATATTTTTTGATGAATCACCATTTTTTGAAGAAAAACTAAAGGAGATTATAACCCTTCGTACGGCAAAGATCAAACCCTGGAATGTGCGTAGCAAGTTATTTATTTTGCTTCTTTAATATTAGTATGTACCTCATGTTTCTTTGTGAGTAAACTTTAAATCCAAAACAGTTAATATAAATACATAAATATAGGCTATAAGGAAATCTATATTGTCAAATTCAAGAGACTAACGAGTCATGCTGAATGAATTCGTTTACTTTCGCTTATTGTATATCTGGCTCTTGAAACCCTGTTCTCCTTATAGTCGATCTTCGCTTGTTCGTGCAGAAAATACTGCTCGAGTAGATGAATCATGAATAGTTAACAAAAACAAGCTAATGCCCATGAAGTTTCTTGAAAATTCTTAGAAATAATCGCTTCGAAATCATCGCTATCTTCTCGGCTAGAAATTCCTGTTTACGAAATTGATAAATTACTATTTCTAGTTCGGCTGTCTTGAATTACGGCAGTCCACGAAATAGAGCTTGTATAGACATAAACCTCTGCCACGTGATAATCACTTGACAACATAGTGACTTTGATTGACATCTGGTACATGATAATCGTTTGGACTATAGACGGGAACCCTATTAGCAGATGCCCGCAAAGGTCGGCTGGGAAAGTTTCTTTACCTTTACGTTCTTTTACTTGCGTAACTTGATCATTTTGTCGAGGAGGGAAAAAATACAAAAACAAAAAACAAAACAAAGGCATTTTACGACTGTTATTCGCAGGTATCCCACTTAAAAAAACAAGGGCATTTTATGACTGGGCTACCACAGATACCCCAGTAATGAAACGTGTACTGAGGCAGGGAATTCTCAACGCTGAGCTGGAGACAATTACTACGGTCCCGTGATATTGCATACTTTCATTTTTAGTTACATACGTCTTCATTGTATTTCCCATTATGGGTTTTTCAGCTACAAAGACAATAAAACTACTACGATATAATTGTGATATAATATAGAAATATAATTATATAAAAGTTTATAAAAGATTTGAAATATAACAGGGCAAACCCGTGCAAAATCGTTCCAAAATGTTTTATCATGAAAACAATATAAAACGGCTGCTTTTGTCTCTGTCTGTACTGTGATATAAACATTATGGGAGCTGTAGAGCATGAGAGAAGCAAGAGAAACACTCGTATACACGCCTCTTGCCTCGTATTCCTAAGATTGCTTCTAGATCTCTCTTGCTCTACAACTCCCAGTGTATTTAAGTATTAGTAAAAAATGCAATGAGTATATTAATAGATTAAATGATACTATAAATAAGAATTAGTAACATTTACAACCAGGTGACCTCAAGATGGTGCAAGAATTTTTTCGGAAACAATGGTTTTTCACTACCTATTTTTTTGTAGGTAAAGCTTGTTGACCTCACTTTAGTAACGGGAGTTGCTACGCAAGGAAGAGATGATTGGCCCCAATGGGTTACGCGCTATACCAATTACGATACAGTGACAACGGCCAACAGTTTATAATGTACACCGAAAATGGCAACGTAAAGGTATGTCTTCACTCTTTCTGCAATTTCAATATCACCTTTTTAGTTAAATTTAACAAGTGGTCTGTCATCAATGCTGCGTGCTGATTGGATGAACTACTACTATGCTATAGGTTATGCCCTACTAGTAGCGAAAAGTGCTGGTTTTGAAAACCAAAATATTAAATTTAATTTTAATTCAAAACTTGTTTGCATCTATATTTGACCGACTAGCTGGATTTGACTAAAACAATTAGTCATCTCGTCCCCTCATGGTCTATGAGTCAATAGCCCATTCGGGATTGAGGACTAATTGAGCTAATTCACTATGACGTCACTGCTTGTTTATGTCGGGGATAGAATCGCCAAATCCAATATAAAATTCAACTAAATTTGCTCCTAGCGAAACAGTTTAATCTAAAATGACCTGGTTTTCAGATATAATATGTGTTAATATGTACTAAAAAATATTCTAAGCGTTTGCTGGCTATTCTACTTCTCTTCGTGGAATGATACGGGATTTAGAACAATTTTCGGTTAGTTTGCGTTGATTTGACCCCGTCCGACGACCATGATCCTTTGCGTTTAAACAATAGATTGTTAAATATTGTTTTGATGTGACGTCATAGTGAAGTAGGGCAATTGCTAACATGTGCTTAATACCTACTGTTGTTACCAACAACATTTGTGTTTAACATTTGTCGCTCATGAGTTTGCAGCTGTGTCCAAATAAATATTCTGCCCCATATCTTGGAGGTACCTCTTTTTTAGTAATTTTTAATCTTCTTTGATTTTAGACATTTGTGGGGAACTACGATCAAAGTACTATTATAAAGCAGTATTTACAAAACCCCGTAAGAATGCATTATTTACGACTTTACCCAGTTGATAGGTTTGGATGGATTTCTATGAGAATGGAAATATATGGATGCAATTTCACTTTTTCGGGTAAGTCAGGAGAGGATAGTAATTATTATTCTTTATCTTTATTTTGTTTCGTATTCATGCTTTTTACTCTAATCGTCATACGTTAAGTGCATCCTTCAAAATACGTCAACAGCGCAATGTCCTTATATTTTAATGCCACATATCCTTCCTAGAGTCCAATATATGTTCAAATTCCATGGTATACCTTAACATGCTATAAGTACTTCTCCCAAAACTGAATGGCCAGAGGTTAAGTTCCAATAGCAATTGCTATTGATATAACTTGATATATTTTAATGGCACATTTCCTTCCTAGAGTCCGATTTATGCTCCCATCCCATGGGTATGGGTTCAACTTATATCCCTATACAAGCTATAAGTGCATCTTCCAAGATGAACGACGAGAGGTCCCCAAATGCCTCAAGATTAATCCCGGAAACTAATGACGGAAATAAAGGATGGCGTCCAATATATTCAACCCCAAACGAATGGCTTCAGGTCTACTTTGGAACTCGATCCAAGATTACAGGAATAGCTACCAAAGGCATAAAAGATCAAAGCTCATGGGTCACGTGGTATCACGTCCTATATGGAATGGATGGAAACGCGTTTCAACCATATTTCAATTACAGCAGTTTGAGTACTCCCATGGTAAGTTGTCTAGGTTAGGCTATCGAATAAACATTGTACAAAGCCCTTGAAGTACTAATTGATTTAAAGCAGGTGCGTAGGGAGTTCTAGATTATAGATTTGGGGAGGGGGAAAGATAGACTAATCATTTTCCCGCAAATCCACAGGAATCCCGCATGAACTCATTAAATTTTGGTGCGGAAACCAAACCCAACCCTCCTCCCTCCATACGCTAGTGATTTAAAAAATAACAAAACGGGGTTTTCAAATTATTTATTACAATACTATTTAAGGAATTTTGAAAAACAGAAACTTCCAAAACAAGAAAAAGCAATTATAAAAAGTATGGAAAGATCTGCCAATGAAATTATTGAATAAAACTTCTGTGATTTGCTTGTTTCTTGCTTGAAGTTAAACCTATGGTAATAGAGAGTTTTAGATTGACTTTTTTTTCTCCCCGCAAACGGCAAACGTGACCACGCTTTCATAGTTTTCCTGTATTTTACTTTACCTTTTACAAACCTTCTCGCCAAGCGCAAATACTCTTTTGTTTTTCTACTACTTGGACTTTTTTGCGATTCTTTTTCAGTAATTCAAAAGAATTTTTTAATGGTCAACTGACGTTTCACGTTGCCGTGAACGTAAATCTAAAACTCTCTAATGAAGCAAGGTGGAGACAGCGGTCAAGCAAAAGAAAAACTGTCTAATAAATGCAGGACTTTTTTTTTTTTTACTTGAAATAAGAAAAAAAGTCATTTTAGTCTTATTTCGGAGGAATTATAACCATTAAATATATTTTTTTAGCTTTTTCAGGGCAATGTAAACGGGTACGGTATTAAGAAACATTATCTTAAACCGGCAATTGAGGCTATATACATCAGAATCGCGCCCAAGGAGTGGTATGGGGGAATTGCCTTGAAGGTGGAGTTTTATGGATGCGGAAATTCCTATACAGGTTAGAGTACCGTCAGTTTTATATGTCATCTTTTTCCACTTGTTCATAAGGTTTTATATATAGTTGGGTCAGATGAGATAATGCGGTAGCGCTTTCGTAAGCATCAGTCTTGCGCATGTTTTCAAGCCTGTTCTTGTACCAAAATTTTGACATGAGTCTGTTTCATCACATATTGTCATGGGAAATACTAGAATTTAGTTCAACGCCTATAACTTTTACGACCATCACTCCCACTAACAGCAGTAAGGGATTACTCAACACTACGTTTAATATTACAACCTACAACATACAACTGAATATTTCACCTTTACCAACGAAAAGTTCGCTTTCAACATAGCCACGATATAATGCTAGCTTTGATTGGTTATTAGCCTGCGCGAGCGAGCATTCAAAATTTTACCACAAATCGTTAATTTCTGGCGCGCTGATTGGCTATATTTTATGATCGATAAAATGACCTACAAATAAGCTGACGTCAACAAACGCGCTCTCTTTCCGTTGGTCGTTTTGGTCATTAAAAATGCGTGTTAGTTAATTTTTTCTGGTTCGCTTCGCTCGTGGTTCCACTTGAGTTCGGATCACATGCTGACGCCATTCCATGTTTGATAAGAGTACAGACCATAGAAAAGGGACCTTGGTTTTGCTAAATGGATGGTGCACGCTGACGTGATTGAGTAGCGCGTGCTACGTAATGAGAGATTTCGTTAAAACAATTTTTTTATTTTATTTTATTTTTTTATTTTTTTATTTTTTGAATAAAAAGACTTATTTACGGTTTTTCAATTTCTGTTTTTCTAGTGTTGAAAAAATATTTGTCATTGATTGACAATGACAACTCTTTACCAATTGAAGATATACTGCACATTAAATTGCGTTACTACTTTATGATCCTATTTGCTCATTCACTAATGTGTTTTTGTCCACTAGCAAACGCTATGAAAACAACCTGCAATGCATCCATTGGACTGGAAGATGGAGCTTTTCTTTCGCCTGCATTTCAGGCTTCATCAGTTAAACCAAGTCGAGCATATTCCCCCTCGTATGCGAGACTAAACAATATGTCTGCTTGGACAGCGGGACACTCAAATGAAAAGCAGTGGATACAGTTATACTTCAAAGACGTTCACATTATAACTGCCATTGCCACACAAGGAATAGCGGACAAACAAGAATGGGTCAAGTCTTATAGAATAGCTTTCAGTAATTCCTACGAAGAAAATACATTTAAAGTGTATAATAGTTCCACTATGACAGCAAAGGTAAACCACGCAAAAATTGTAATTGTATTCGAAGTTTACTCGATGTTTTCTTTTTATAATATTCCCGGGCTGTGTGCGCTGCCCGGGATGCAACCCGAGTTTGATTCCCGGACACGATGTCGCATCATCATATACTTCACCATCATTATCATTAGTATAATCATCACGATCACAACACCATGGCCAATATCGTCAATTTGATTAACACATAGAGGATATTACACGGAGACGCGAAGATATGAAGTTTATCTTCGAGTGGTGAGAAATTTTAACGAGTGAGCGCAGCGAACTTGTGAAATATTTTTCAACACGAGAAGGCCAACTTTTGTCTTCAAGCCAACGTGTAATTTTCTTTTCGTTATATAGACATATTCACAAACAAAACCTTGTTGAAAGGCATTGGAAAACATTGGAAACGAAGTCAACGATATATTCACTAGTGATGATATGGAAACACTAATGTCTATATAATATCATGATATATTTTCAGGTATTCAAAGGTAACCTTAATAATAGTGATATAGTCAAAAATGAATTCAATCCGTCCTTCACGGCAAAGTACATTAGACTTCTACCAGTCACGTGGAATATAAGGATTTCATTACGAATGGAGCTCTATGGCCATACGGATCCTACACTATCTATTCCAGGTCAGCATAGTCATGGAAAAATTAATTACATTAAAAAAATAATGAATTTTTTTTCCATTTTTGAGTCAATGGTTGACGAGCTTCTTGTTAAAGCGTCTGACTAGCAATAAGAAGTTCGCGGCTTCAAATCCTTCCTTGAGCTCGGCTCTTTGTCCGAGAAAAACTATAGCTTCATGATATATAATTTATATCTCTAGACATTGACTTTGTTGCATTATTAGCCATCGCTATCCAAGGTTGAGGCTCAAATAGACCGATCCCGGCTATGTTTTGAGTTTATATTTGAGTGTCCACCCAAACAATGGGTAATTTTCCTTATGGAATACAGAATGCCCGACCAGAAACTCGAACTCATATGATCGATTTTTTCTTTAATATACCTTTAAAATTCATTGATTCTAAGACATAGATTTACAATTTTCATCGATCGGTCTCTGCTCCAAAAACGAATTTTAGCTTGTCAAGAGTAACTAGGGAAGTAGAACAATGAATGCGGGATCGGTGTATTGGGTCGATCGCGGGACCTTTTTAGGGGACGACGTAGACCGCGTAACCTTTGAAATATATCCTTAATATGAAGCAGCATAACAGCGGCACTTTCCATCCAATCTTCACACAAACCCATATTTATTGCAGCTTTGCTTTCCGACTTGTTTTTAATCCAGGGGTGCCTTTGGGACTAGAAAATGGAGCTGTTAAAGACGCAGCAATTAATTCTTCAAGTTATTTACATTCATATTACTACCCTTGGCAAGGAAGAATTCGATGGGAAAATACAACGCACAGCTTCTGGAGTCCATCGAATAACGATCTGAAACAATGGCTGCAGGTAAAACAAAGTTTTTTTAAGGAAATTTTTGTCGGTCTGAGAGGTAGTGACTAAAAAAGTGGAGCATGGGAGAAATTAAGAAACGTAGTCAGTTTAATCCGAAAATAATTGGAGAAGAAAAGGTTGGGAGAATATTGTGCGGAGGACAAGTATGTTGTTTGCTTCTTATCCCAAAGTGTCCTTAGCTGTTAGTCCTTGCTTCTGCCCTATTTTTATGCAAGGACCCTCTTTGCTTCTTTCGTTAAATAAATGAAATACGCCAGCTACAAATTCGGAACTCAGAAATAGTTTTCAAAGGAATAACACGGGATATGAAATGGGAAACCAGTGGATTAGTTCTTATTGCATGTAATAAATCATGGTCACATTTCAGGTCGATCTTGGTAAGATAACTAACTTGACAGGCGTTGCCACCCAGGGAGCCAATAATGAGCAATGGTGGGTGACGAGCTACGTTTTGAAATTTGCGTCATTTTCTGCTACTAATGGGTTTGAGTATTACATCGAGAACAAAAACCCAAGGGTAAGAAAACACTAAAATATAACATCATGACAATGAAGTTCTGCTTCTGCTTCTGCTTCTGCTTCTGCTTCTGCTTCTGCTACAATACTGTTGTTACAAAAACATCGACAACTACTATTACTAGTTTCCATTATTGTTTGTGTCTTTATTCTGTCATAAGAAAACATTTCATTATCTTCTTAGGTTTTTCTTGGAAACACTGACGAAAAAAATATCGTAAGGCACAACTTTTCTAGCCTCATAAGAGTCCGCTACACCAGACTTTGTCCTTTGGCTTGGCATCAACAAATTGCGGTCAGGATGGAATTTTATGGATGCCGAATAGGTACGAGAATACCATTGCTATGATAAAAGTGTCATTGCAATTTATTTTGGTATAATTTATTTAACAAAATAAATCGCGCGAGCATGTCTATGTATTGGGATTTAGTAAAAATACACAGGTTGCTTCGTTGCTGTTACCGAAAAAAATTTCTTTTATCTCTTCTATCTTCTTTTTTTGAAAGAATCACCTGTGTATTTATACTAAAACAATTATTTGCCTAAGCCTCAGTGAATATCGAAGAATCACTTCGCCTTTGGCGAATAATTTTCAAATAAACTCGCTGGGAGCTGTTGAGCAAGAGGGAAGCTCTTTCTCTTACTTTTCGGGATTGCTCTACAGTTCCCAGAGTGTTTATATCACTGTACAGAGACAAAATCGGCCGTTTTTACTGCTGTTTTAAACCAGCCAGCCAATCAGCGCGCGCTTCATAATTCAAATATCAAAAAAATATGTATATGACGCCATTTACCTCTTTTGATTTCGATTTCATGTGAGTATTGGGTAATAGATTATTTAATTTTGTTATACATCCTACAGATTCCAATGAGAAGAGGCATCTATTAGATTATAATGGCACGCGCGCGTTTGTCAACAAGACGCTTCAGACTTAAATATTGAATAATAATGTACTTACTTGTGTCGGGAATAAGGGAATGTTTCTTTCTAATTAACAGATCAAACAAGGTCATTAAACTCGAATATCGCTGGTATGGTAACCAAATCGGTTGTCTGTTTTTCGTCGTCGTTGTCATTGTTTTTTTTGTTTTTTGTTTTTTGTTTTTTTTGTTTTTTGTTTTTGTCTTGTTTTTTGTTTTTGTTTTTGGTTGTTGTTGTTATTATTATTATCAATATTATTATCATTATTATTATTATTATTATTATTATTACTATTGCTTTTACATATAAACAAGTTTCAAAACGCCATTTTATTATTATCATCATTGTAGATATTATTATTATTATTATTATTATTATTATTACTTTTATTATATACATTATACAAGGAATGTTGGAGCAATCAGCATATTACAAGCAAGTTGTCTAAATAATATGTAAAACTTTCGTTTCTTGTAGTACGGCGAGTTGGCTGCATCGTTACCGTCGGCAAATTTAATAATATGCTGCCTATAGGTGAAAGCTACAATGAGACGTCTTGTGCATTTTTAGCATTACGATCAGGGTATGTCACCTTGTATCTCAACTTGTGCGCAACAGGGTTGCGAGACAATTTAAATTTAACGGGGGTGTCAAACGACGCAATTGAAGAAATAGAAAACACGCGCGTGTGCTGTGTGCAGTTATAAAGCACACGGGGTTGGCATAACACGACAGAAGTGTTAGGAGAAGCACAACACGTAGGGGAGTGCTTCTGCACACTTCTCGAGTGTTCTGCCAATGCCCGAGTGCTCCGCATTGCACAGCAAGCAAACTTTTTTTTTTTTTCTTTTCAAATTTCAGCAATCGTTATTTCGTACAGGAATGACGCAACTGAAAGTGCGCGATTGTGCTTCGTGCAATCATAACGCGAGATTTATAACTTATAGTTATTTTATAATTATGTTTAGTAAAACTTTCGTCCCTAGAAATGTTTAGGGAAAGTAGAACTTCTTTCTACTTTTGTAACGAAATTTGTGTCGCGAACAGTATTCTACGGCAGGACCAAATGGCGCCCTGTAATAACGTTTTTGAACTTTGTCTCGCACTGTTGTTGAACACGAGTTACAGCTAAACGTTTTAACGTGTAACAGGTCCTTCAGACTCGACTGTGCTCCATTGTCTTCTATTCTTCCTAGAATACAAAGTATATATTCTTGAAGAAAATAAAGAATATGAAGAATAAGAGTCCTGAACAAGTTTTGATTTTTATGTTTCAGATTTCATGCCTTTGCTGTAGAAATTCCACAATGCTTTGCCATCCCAAGGCCACCAATAAAATCTTTGAAATCATATCAATGCCTAGACTGGAATGGAGGAAATGGTGGGAAGGATATATTTTTTATCGACGGTAAGCTATAAGTATTCGCTACTGACATGGCAGGGGAGAAAGTTTCGGTTATGATATGCTTGTCGTATCTCTTGAAGGTAAAAAATCAGCGATTTGGTATATTTTAGGGCGTAAAAAAAAATAAAATCATAATTAAAAATTTTCGCTTTTTTGTATATTTTAGCTTGGGTATTTAAAAAGAAGAGTACATTGCTTTCTGTATTTTATAATTATGCATATCTTAAGTCCATTTTCAATTTCAGTCATTAAGCATTTAAAAACTTTACGATTTTTGTGCACGTGACATATCATTAATAATCGTTAATCCACGCCATTTTTCAATATCTTCCGGTGTTATTTAAGGGTATTCTTGAAAATTTCGAGATGATCTTAGCCGAAAATTTTACCCTTACCTTACCCTTACCTAGAATCAATGTTTCTCCATCACAACTCAGCAAAACTGATGATGACATTCTCTCTTCTCAGTAAATGGAGGTTTCACAAACTGGTCTGAATGGTCTGAATGTGATATTCCTTGTGGGAATGGTACTCAACAGCGAATGCGTAATTGTACCAATCCTATTCCCAGAAATGCTGGATTGAACTGCATTGAACCAACAATAGAAAAACGAGTTTGCTCAAAGCCCCCATGTCCTCAGTGGTCAAGCTGGGGTGAATGCAATTCAACCTGTGGTCAAGGTTTTCAAAATCGAACTCGAGAATGTCCTTTCTCAAAGTGTTCTAAACGCGATATAGAGTTTAGACCATGCAACAAACCACCTTGTCTAACTATTGACTTTACCAATTGGGGAAGCTGGAGTCGATGCTCTAGCGATAATCCAAATCCACGCCGTGTCAGAGCCATAAACTGTACGGTAATAAAAACTGGAAAGACATGTCTTAATTGCATGAGGCAATATATTTCGTGCAACGAAACATGGAGTTACTGGAGTCCGTGTAGTGTGAAATGTGGAGGAGGTAACCGAACGCGAACCCGAAACTGCTATAGCTGTCCAGATGGAGTTTCAGCAGATGGCAGAAAAGTAACTAAGAATGAGACATTAGTAGAAACAGAGGATTGTAATACTCATCATTGTCCAGGTTCAATACTTTACAACTAAACCCGAAACCCCTGTGGTGTTATCTTTAAGTAGGACCAAAACTGAACTTACATTAAAAACAACATGAAAAATATTAGCCTTAAGAGAAAAGAAGTTGCACGTGCTTAACACGGCTGCAAGGTTAGTTATGTTAAAACTTAAAGCTGATCATATAACACCTTTATTATACGAATTGCATTGGTTCCCAATTGAGTATCGTATTAATGTTAAAATATTATTATATACTTCTAAAGTAATTCATGGTCTTACACCCTTGTATCTTCAGGAAATTTTAATGCCTTATGTTCCAAGACGTAGTTTGAGATCTCAGAATATGCTTTTATTACAACAGCCTACTCATAATTGAAATCATATGGTTTTAGATCCTTCTCAGTTTGCGCACCGAAATTGTGGAATGAGATTCCACTTGATATTAAGAGTAGTCCCAGTATTTCTATATTTAAAACTAAGCTTAAGAAATGTTTTTTAAAGATCGCTTTCAATTTGTAGTTCATAGTCAATTTTTCATAAATTTTCACAAAGTTTTAGAATGTTTTGTTGCAATATTGTTAGAATGTTGCTTTGTCAGGCTTTTTTTATAGAAAATGTATGGGAAATAAATAAAGGCGTAAACCTCATTTTCGAATAAAATTTTTGCTTTGGGTTAACACTTTGATTCCACTTTCATCGGTCATCTCCACTTCCAAACAGATTAAACTTTCTGAATAACAAGATTTTAGCCTTTTGTACAACAGCCTTTCTTCAAGAAAATAGCTTTTGGTGCTCACTGCTTGAATACGAAAAGAATTCTCTCTTAATGCGTAAAAAAGTAAAATATAATCTAAAATTTCCGCATTTTTTTGGCATATATAGGGTATCTAAAAAGAAGAGTCCATTGCTTTCCGTATTTTATAATTATGCATAGCTTAAGTGCATTTTTGAATTCAGTCATTAAGCATTTCAAACATTTACGATTTTTGTGCACGTGACATATCATTAATAATCGTTAATCCACGCCATTTTTCAATATCTTCCGGTGTTATTTAAGGGTATTCTCGAAAATTTCGAGATGAGCTTAGCCGAAAATTTTACCCTTACCTTACCCTTACCTAGAATCAATGTTTCTCCATCACAACTCAGCAAAACTGATGATGACATTCTCTCTTCTCAGTAAATGGAGGTTTCACAAACTGGTCTGAATGGTCTGAATGTGATATTCCTTGTGGGAATGGTACTCAACAGCGAATGCGTAATTGTACCAATCCTGGATTGAACTGCACTGGACCAACAATAGAAAAAAGAGTTTGCTCAAAACCCCCATGTCCTCAGTGGTCAAGCTGGAGTGAATGCAATTCAACATGTGGTCAAGGTTTTCAAAATCGAACTCGAGAATGTCCTTTCTCAAAGTGTTCTAAACGCGATATAGAGTTTAGACCATGCAACAAACCACCTTGTCTAACTATTGACTTTACCAAATGGGGCAGCTGGAGTCGATGCTTCAGCGATAAACCAAGTCCACAGCGTGTCAGAACCATAAACTGCACGGTAATAAAGACTGGAGAGATATGTCTTAATTGCATAAGGCATTATATTTCGTGCAACGAAACATGGAGTTACTGGAGTCCGTGTAGTGTGAAATGTGGAGGAGGTAACCGAACACGAACCCGAAACTGCTATAGCTGTCCAGATGGAGTTTCAGCAGATGGCAGAAAAGTAACCAAGAATGAGACATTAGTAGAAACAGGGGATTGTAATACTCATCATTGTCCAGGTACGATACTTTACAATTAAACCCGAAACCCGAATGTTGTTATCTTTAAGTAGGACCAAAACACTGGACTTACATTAAAAACAATATGAAAAAAATTAGCCTTAAGAGATAAGAATAATAACTAATAGTATTTTTTGAAGTGTTTGTCCTTCTTTTTTTCAGTCAATGGTAACTTTACTGAGTGGAGCAACTGGACCGATTGTACAGCGACATGTGGTAATGGTACACGACAGCGCATGCGTACCTGTACCAATCCAGCACCAGCCTATAAAGGGAAGACCTGTGATGGTCCAAGGACAGAAACAGAAGACTGTTTTATTGGCCATTGTCCTGGTAATAGAATTGAATAGGTGATCTCGCGCACGCATTTCCAGTTACTATTAACTAATCAGAAGCATTTTGTTTCATCGCCAAAAGTTCCATGATGGCTTCAAAATGGGGTCGTATTTCGAAGATATTATTCTTAAATGTTTATTATTCAGGTATTTATGCTTTCAAAGAGAGAGAGATCCCTTAGCCCAAGGAAAGGCCTTTTTTATTTAATTCTATTCTTCTGTCACTGAAGAGGACTGGAAAAACAATCAGGGTCACAATATTAGAGGTTTATACACCTATTTCAGTAAACGTTGTCATCGCCAAAGCCTGTCATTCCGACATGGAAATGGTCTCGTTGAATACAAACAACATTGAATCTATCTCAACACTAAGGTCCATGTTCTTGACGAGAATAAGAAGCAGAACACAAGTCCTTCCAGCTATTCATGGACCTTAGAATGACCTATCTCCTATTGCTTTTCGCCTATTGCCTATTGCATGGCTATCGTCTTTGTCGATGATAACGTTTAACTGAATTAGGTGTATAATTTCCTCCGTGCTGGTTCATAGATTCCTCCGTCCTTTTCCGTTTCCAAAAACTAATACTCCCTAAGTAATTGTCCTTTGTTTTTTGGTTTTTTTTTGTTTTTTTGTTTTTTTGTTTTTTTTTTGTTTTTTGCTTTAGTGCATGGTGGCTACACTATATGGAGTAAATGGTCTCCGTGCAGTGTTTCTTGTGGTAATGGCACACAACAGCGCATGCGCAAGTGTACCAATCCTCCACCAAAATACGGGGGCAGGACATGTTCTGGTGAACAGAATGAAACAAGAAGATGCTTCTTTCCCTGTTCAGGTGAATTTAATTTAAGGTGGCTGTCTACTTTAGAACGTTCGATGTGCGCGCGCTCAAAAACCGCTGAAAAATCTACAAGATTTTATTTAAGAACCATACCTCAACAGGGCAAAACCCTCAAATCTTGCACGGGACTCACTAGTTTTTAATAACTCATTCGAAAAAAATCCTAAAAGTCTTGGTTATATCAACATTTTAGAAAAAGTTTTTATTCCTAACACATGAAAAAACAGATTTTTGTAGGGATTTTTGTTCGACTTTTTTAAATAACGCCGAAACTACAAAATATGACAAATCAATGTATCTCTTTGTCTTTTGTCCAAAATATCCATGTATTATTGTAGAATGATTGACTAGCCGTCATTCGTGCAATCATAGAGTCTGCAAATAACTATTATCTTATGAATCTTAATCACAAGTAGGCAGTCACCTTAATCTAGTACTGTGCTGTCTAGCTATTAGATGTAATAAATAGTAGTTGCTTACGTAACTCTATCAAGCTTCTGGTATTTACTTTCCCAGAAAAATATTCTAAGACACTCAAAAGTAATATTGAAATCCACAGGCAGTCCAGTAAACATTTTGACTTATTTTTTCCACTATTGAAAATTTGAATAAACGTTCCTATTTAAAAAGGAAAAGAATCCTCGTAAAATCAACCATTCTTAGAACTTATAATAAGAATAATAATCAACAGTTGTGTTTCCCATACCCTAGGAACACGAGTTGTGTTCATTTTCAAACACTTTTTAGACATGAAACTTTATATTTATTCTATGTTTTTATATCATATTTTGTTTGCAAAAAAAAAAAAAAAAAAAAAAGAAAAAAGAAAAAAAAAAAGAAAAAGAAAAAGAAAGCACTTCTGGAAAGATGAACAAACTAAAAGGACGAGTGTGATAAATAATTTTATTTTTCGCAGTGGATGGTAACTTTACTGAATGGAGCGACTGGACCATCTGTACTGCGTCATGTGGTAATGGTACACAACAGCGCATGCGTACCTGTACCAACCCACCACCAGCCCATGGAGGGAAGAACTGTACTGGTAACACGACAAATGCGAGGACGTGTGTTGGAAGTTCATGTCCAAGTAAGTATTTAACACACACACGTTAGCGCACAATTATTTACCCTGATTTCAGACTACGTGTTACTCCCAAGAGTATCGTTTCTTCGGCTTGTAAATATTGATACAACTTAAACCACGACTCTCATTCTTAAGGACAAATTAAGTTTATTGTAAGAATTCATTACAACAACACTGATTAGAGAGAACGTGTAATTATACCGCGCTCATAACAGACACTCATGCTAATAATTTTTACTGCTAACACAATCAAGGTCAGGGATAGCTTGAGAAGTGTACAATTTTTGGCAAGATTCGCTTTTTTATAGACCTTTTTAGCTTCGTGGTTTGTAGCATTTCAGACCATGTGATATCACTATTAGGGGTTCATTCTTTCGTATGTAAATATTTTCACATGTTCGTCATAAAAGAACAATTCTCAAGGGAATCTGAAATGGGCAGTTTGCTTACGAAGCGCCAAAAATGTCTATTACCTCATTTTGGTTACCTAAGGAGAATGAGAAAGTGTAATAGATATATTTTAAATTCAACTTTGCAGTCGATGGTAACTTTACTCAGTGGAGCAACTGGACAGATTGTACAGCGACATGTGGTAATGGTACACGACAGCGCATGCGTAACTGTACTAACCCACCACCAGCCCATGGAGGAAAGAACTGCACTGGTAACAATATAGAAGCAAGAAAATGCATTGGAACTTCTTGTCCTGGTAAGTATTTCACACAAATATGTAAGCATATCTTTTATTTCATCGCATAATTTTTCACTATTCGTCCATGTTGACTTCTTGTAGCTTTTATTATACTTATATGTATTTGTTTTTCTCGGTGGGTTGGGTTTTTTATAGTTAATTCAATTATGTTTTAGGGGTTGGGATCTTGGGTGTAAATACCTTAGTAGGGGACTTGCAGTCCTATTGTATTTCACACCTACCTTCGGGTGAATCTTTAAATAAAATAAAATAAATGAAAATAATTGGAACAATTAATACAAGTTATTGAAACTTTGCATTGTTGAAGGTGAGCAGTAGCGCCAGGAAGCTCTTCGTCCTGCGGACAACTGTGTTGTAGTTGTGCGCGCGCATATTTTAGCGAAGCCTAATGTTCATGCTGCTATTCTTGGTCCGCCATGTTTGAACCTGTCTTGCGACACTGAGCGCAAGCACCACTGCACCTCGCTAACAACAGACAATCATAGTAGTAATCTTACTACAAGAGCAGTTTTCGTGTGACTGTGAAAAGCTTCGTGAAACATGCGTGCCTTGCCGCGATCGTAATGTTTTTATAGAATTTTGAATGGAGTTTTTTTGTTACGCAATGTGATTGGCCTTGCGGTACAGCCACCTCGGCGTGACCATGTCGGCGCCGTGTTTCTGCCGTGTTTCAGGTATTTGATCTTAGGAAGAGTAAATTCGCGCGCAATACGTTTGGTCTGGCGTATTTTCTGCCATGCCATGACCGCGTTCGCGCCGCGAACGTTTTAATCATACGAAAACTGCTCTAACACAACTATAGTGACCGACAGCAGCACACTAAATGTGCAGGTGACCTCATTTCTATCTCTTTAAAAGAATGCGTGAGTTTGATTATATTTAATTAACTTCACAGTGGATGGTAACTTTACTGAATGGAACAGTTGGACTACATGTACAGTGACATGTGGTAATGGTACACGACAGCGCATGCGTAACTGTACCAACCCACCACCAGCCCATGGTGGGAAGGACTGTACTGGGAACACGACAGAGATTCAAAGATGTGGCACCCAGCCCTGTCCAGGTAAGTATGCCTGTAAGCCTGTGAATATACCGTAGCCAATGACATTACTAACCGTTTTACTTTTACAACACTAAGAAACTCCTATCGATGGTAACTTTAGTGAATGGAGTCCATGGACAACTTGCAGTCAAACTTGTGGTACTGGTACCCAAGAGCGCACGCGTACTTGTACCAGTCCACCACCAGCCAATGGAGGAGCCAATTGCAGTGGTCACAATAACGAGACACAGAATTGTAACACACACCCATGTCCTAGTAAGTCACGTTTTATATAAGTATTATTTTGTTGAATATCAATGTATAGATTTTCAACCTGTTTTCTTTATTTGTCCTGTAGTTCATGGGGGTTGGACATCGTGGTCTGATTGGTCTTATTGTAACAGACCGTGTGGTATTGGGTATGAGAACAGTACAAGATCGTGTACAAACCCAGCTCCAATGTATGGAGGGAGAGAATGTGAAGGAACAAGCAACAAATCAAGAACGTGTAACAATTTTACTTGTCCAGGTAATATAGATATGACTAAATTTTGCTTTTTTCCTCGTAGATTATGAATCATTGCAATTGTTTCGAATCAAAAGTTTCTAATGCTACAAATATTTCCTTTCATTTTAAAGCTGCAGAGGTTTTGCTCGTGGCTCGCTTTACTAAAGAGAACTGGACAAATGATTTCAATGACTTAAACAGCTCTGCCAGTTTGGCACTGAAACAGAAAATATTGTCAAATGTAAGTCATTTACAACTATTTCAAAGAACTTTGTCTGTCGGAGATCTAAGATGGGCGATCTGAGACGAAACGGAATTTTCGCGCTGTTATATTTTCTGACTAAAATACGAAAAATCACATTTGCTAATCAGTCTCAAAATTCAGATTCCAGATCTCCGACCGACAAAAAAAAAATAAAATCAAGATACTTTTTTATTCCGGGTACCCCCACCCTCCACACCCTGGGTACCCCAACCCACACCCCTTCCCTCCGATTTCTGGGTCCTTGCTACGCCTCTGCAGTCAATGCACTTGCACAGAAAGCAATGAAGACATCCAAAATAAAAGGGTTATTCTATTCATTCTCATTAATGAAAATTTTCTCTGTTACTCCTGGAAAAAAATACTCCTGGTTCTGTTATTGTGGTTCATCAAAGAGAGAAGAAGTAGGAATATCAGGTGATAGTTATGTTTTCCTAGTGTAAAAAAGTCAATTATTTTTGATTATTTAGGCAAGAAGAATCTATGATGAAGATGCTACCATTACTGGAATAACAATACACTCATTCAGGTATTGCTCCAAGAAAATTAAAACCCTTTACAGCTCTTCTCGACCACACGCAAAAAATCTTACAATTTATATTGCGACAAATTCAATTCAATTCAATTCAATTTCAGTTTATTTACACTGTTTTTTTCAATTTTATATAACAGAATTACAAGAATATATATAGTTGGATAATATTTAGAATTTATAATATAATTAACAATATAATAGGTGTAAGTGTACGACAGCCAAAGGAGCTAAAGCTTTCTAGTTGGCTGTCGTAATTTTCATTTAGGGTCAGAAAAAGAAAAAGAAAAAGACTACAATTCAAAAGACTATAATATTAAATTCAACAGTATAAATTTTCCTCTATAGCAAAAAGGAGATAAATTAAATAATTAAATATAAATATATATTTTGTTATTGATTACTGAGTAAGAATTCCTTATACATCTGTTTGAAGGATGAATAAGGAAGACTTTTGATTGATTTGGGTATTGTTTCCCAGATTTTAGAAATACTAAAATTAAATGTAAATTTACCATAATTTGTTCTTACTTGTTTTTTATAGAAATTATTATTAGATGATAATCTTGCCGGTTTTAGCCGGTTTTGGTGGACGTCAAATCAAAGTGTTTCCATGGCAGTGTCGAAAAACACAAAACTTTAAGGGACACATGAAGTGTCCTGGCAACGGCTTGATTGACGTCCATCAAATCCTACTTCGACGCGAGACAGCAAATTGTACAATTTCGTGCATGTGATTGAGAAGTGCTGTAATGGTTCTGAAGCATGACAGTTACAGCATTTTTCTCTTTTGTACATCGTCCTTAGGAACGGAAGTGTCATAGCCAACTTCACCGTCATGTACAGTACGATGAACTCCTTGCAGTTGATAACACTAAAAGAAAATATGCAAAACACTGGTCTTCTTAGTACCATGCCTATAAGTGTAGTCCACATCAATACTACCAAAGGTAGGTATCCAACCAACAAAAGGAGATCGTTATCAAAGCTGTTTTAGATATATTTATCAAAGAAGTAATTTGGAATCTAGGCGCGCATTGCATCGTTTGTCCCAGCACAAATTTCCAATTATTTTCTATTATCTCTTCTTAAAACAAAACTTCCCACCGACAACTGCAAAATATGCTTTTTTTTAGATATTTGGTGAATCTATACAGGGATGAAGTTTATTTTCTTTATTTCCGAGTAAAAGCTGCTATTTTTCGAGGCAAAAACTTGGAACTAGAAAATGTTGAGCTACGAATAAAATATTCGCTGACTGGCTAATTCGTTTGGTCTGAGAAAAGCGAAATATCCTGACCTTGGTAGTGAGCATGCGCAGGATTGTAAAAGAGAATTTAGTTCATTACGTCATCACCTTGTTCTAATTTTTTCTCAGTTCGATTAGTCTATGAGTCGAAACTCTTTCAACGGAAAATTAAAAAATCGTTAATACTTTTTTTCATAGTCCCAAGTGCAAGCCCAACTATCCTTCAAATCAAAAACATAACATCGACCTCCGTTCAAGTCAACTGGTCTCATATCCCTGAAGATTCCCTACACGGCCTCAACCTAAGTGGATACAGTATTTTTTATCGTGAACGTTCAGAAACATTCTTGCCAAACAAACTGAAGTCGGTTCCAGAATATGACACCGCTACCATCCTCCATGGTTTGAAAAAGTACACGGACTATTCGCTGAGGATGCTGGCATTTACTGGTAATGGTAATGGTGTTCCTAGTGATACGATAGAATTCAAGACTGATGAAGATGGTAAGAAATGTAATTTATCCTTTAAAGCAATTGTTAATATTTTGTTTGGAAATACTCTCACTGATCAACAGTGTTACTATCCAACACTTTTTTCTTTTTCGTCTTCTACTATTTTTTTTTTTACTGAACATAAAAATAAAATAAAAAATTATTGGCTGAGTTATCATGCCCGCACAACATTTTCTTATATATAATATATATATACACTCGATTGCAGAAACGTTGTAGTATACATTTATACATTTATACAATTACCTAATGAGATGCATATTGCTATTTTACTTTTTTAACCCTCAAAACCAATTGATTTATAATCTGTAGGATGTGAAACACAAGAATAAAATATTTTGACGTTCATTGAATGAAACAAATAATACTAAATAAAGCGAGGTTTCTGTTTTGCATATCATTAAATATACTGAATAAATTAGGTATTTGTATAAATGCATACTACAACCTTTCTGCAATCAAGTGTATATATAAATATCTACCACTCTTTAAATTTCCATTTTGAGGAGATTTTTTAAAGTGTCAGTGTCGCGTCTTGGACAACGCTAAAAATATTTCACATATATTTTAGTCCCAGGTCAAAGCCCAAGAAACGTTATAGTAACAGTTATCAACTCAACTGCGTTATCAGTCTCGTGGGATGCTATTGACCCAAACTTCTATCATGGTATATTCCTGGGTTACAACGTATCCTTGACCAATCAGGATACAGGAGAACACATATACATCGTCCATGACCCACAAGCGTCATCGACTGTCTTTGCAAATCTGAATGAATTTGTCTGGTATGAAACTAGCATCTGTGGTTTCACGTCTAAGGGCTGCGGACCATCTGACATACAGACTATAAGAACATTTGAAGATAGTAAGTCAAAGCATATTTTTTTTACATTAGGTTCCAGAGGCTCTCTCTCTACAGTACTTCAGTCCAGTCTTAGGTTTTGTTGTGTTGAGAGAACGAAGCCTTGGAAGGAGACCGAGAAGCACTCGAGCCAGAGAGCCTTTTGAAATCGAACCAGTGTAGAGAATTTTCTTGAAGAAAAATAATATGCACTAAATCAGCTAGTCAGCAGTACATTTATCTCACCTGCATCGCAGACTGAATGCACAAGCCTGTTTTATCTCTCCACCATAATGTATTTCATTCCTTTAGACACCACGTACCACTCTCTTGAGAATAATATATTCTTAGTCAATCCAGGCGAACAAATATACAATGGAAGCTAACCTCTCCTTACGGACACCTCTAATTTACGCAGAGCTATTTAGGTCCAGACGAAATCACCATGCATTATTTGTCTCATACACCAGACCTCTATATTACGAACACCTCTATATTAAGGACGGCTCTATATTACGGACACCTCTATATTACGGACGCCTCTATATTACGCACACCTCTATATCACAAACACCTCTATATTACGAACACCTCTATATTACGGAAACCTCTATATTACGGACACTTTTTATGGCGGTTTGGTGTACCTATTGCTACTGAAGACAATGACATATGCATAGAGACTTAAAAGTTTGAGTCTGAAGCAGTCCGTCCACTAAGCCCAGACACTCTCTTCAAGGGCGGATCCAGGGGGGGGGGGGCAAAGGGGGCTGACGCCCCTCCCCCCCTTCAGCAGAAAAAAACGATGCTTTTTTATATTGTTTTTCGTGTTGACGCAAGAAACTCAATTAGGCCCCCCTAAACTCAATTAGCCCCCCCCTAAAATTTTGACTGGATCCGCCCTTGCTCTTACTGTATCTACCCTAACATTCTTCCTTTATATAATCTTCCAGAGCCAAATGCTGCCCCAAGTAACTTTAAAGTGGTCAACCTCACAAGCATGTCATTCTTACAAGTCTCCTGGAACGCACTTCCCTTTGACAAAGTCAATGGAATTTTGAGAGGCTACAAACTCATCTACAAACAAACCAGTAAATCCAGAAAGGCAACTCCTCAATCCTCTTCAGTACAAACGAATTTACCACCAAGCACAACATCTTTAGTCTTAAGGAATCTAGAATCGTTTTCTATATATGAGATAACACTTAAAGCGTATACCAGTATAGGAGATGGACCGTTGGCAGTGAGCTTTGGAGGTAAATGTGCTTCAACAGAACCCTTAATTGCAGTATCAGGAGTGCTGAACACAATTTGGACGTCACATGCTAGGGCGGCGTCTATAAACCTGATTCGTCTTGGTGCAATGTTAGGCCATTTCATTCCCTACAGTATTATAACTTCGTTATACGGATGCGCATGAGAAGACACAGATACTATTCAAAACAAGGAATCGTATTCTTTAGGGAATGACGTGGTATGATATGGGTAAACTTTGCACTAAGACGATTTGGCTCTATTGAAGTAAACTATTAAAGACCTTTCTGCTAGGATAAACTTCTTTCTTTATATAATGTCCTCTGAAGAAGGAAACCGAAAGACTTCAGTCGAACTTCATGTAACAGGTAGATGATCAATGAGACCTGATTATATAAGCATTATACTCAGTATAACAATTCATAAACTTCGCAAAAAAATATTGTATTTTTCAGTCTTAATACACTATTTGTTTTATCTTTAGAAACATGTCGCTGCCCCAAACACATGCCAACAAACTATTGGGTCCACAATCCATATACAAACATGACAGAAAACACTACAATCCAAGGTATATTCCCTCGTATTGTTCGTGATATGGCAGTATGGGCGTGTGGAGACTGTAAAAATGGACACGGGAAAACGATAGTGGACTTCAAGACTGGTATAAATGGAGAATCCTCCCTGAAGAAAGGTATGATGAAGGTGGTGGAGAGTCTGGACTCTAGTACTTTTGGGCTGAGTTTTCCTATCAATGGTAACAAGGACATGACCAAGGTAAATTTATTTGAAAACTTTAAAACAATAGATTCGACTCATCTTAGCTTAATACACCGAGCACGCGGCTATGTTTGAGTGTCCAGCCATCAATGGTGGGTTTTCTCGAATTCATATTTTCTTTTTTAGTAGTCATCGATTTCTTTCTCACTGTACCTTTAGAATGCATTGATTCTAAGACAGACATTTACAGTTTTCAGCAATCAGTGTTTGTTCTGATGCTGCATAATAAGAACACATTTTAGCTTGTCCGACGTAGCAACAGTAACTAGGGAGGTAGAACAATGAACGCGGGATCAGTGTATTGAAGCACGTGCTAAGATAAAACTAGGGGGGATGTGCGTAAGCAAAGATCAGCGTTATATTGTGGAAACTTCATAATTCACCAATCACGTTCACAACCATATTATGACCAACCATATTGCAACCCACCAATCAGTTTGCACTTATGTTGCTTGTATTATTATAATTCACGTATCTGTGTCGTAGTTCACTAGCCAGAGCGTACATATTATAACTATATTATGTTATATTAACCAATAATGAACAATTTGTAAAGCTATTGCTATAAGAGGCCAATTAAAGGGCGCGTCATATTGTGAATATCAGAGCGCGCTTTTTAGAACCTCCTTATGATACACCAATCAGAATGCACTCTGTGTTGCTGTTACAATTCATCAATCAGAGGTTGCGTTATTTATTTTATAACACGCAAATCAGACTCTCGCACAGGACTCTAGTGCTCGCGCTAGTACCAATATCTTAAATACGTATCGAAGCATTTGTAAAATTGTTTTGAAATATTTTAAGTCAATGACAAATATTTCAAGTAATAACATCAGAATACGTGTTATATAGTGACAATGCTGTAACACACCAATCAGATGGCTCGTTATATTGTGACTATGTTATAACACACCAATCAGATGGCTCGTTATATTGTTATTATGTTATAACACACCAATCAGATGGCTGGTTATATTGTCATTACTTTATAACACACCAATCAAAGTGATCGTTATATTGTGTGTCTCTATGATCTAGGTATATGGAGTTTTTCCATTTCTTCCCTTGGTGATGTCCCCTGGTGTGGTCTACCTTACAGTAACGGAGCCTCCAGGTGCATCTTCTGAGAGTATACTGCTATCAGTACTCGACTGTGGGCCGCTGATTGGGCTTTCGTTTCTTGCTGCTTACTTAGCTGGTATCGTTATGTGGTTTCTGGTATGTATCAAGTTTTTTTTGTTTTTTTTTTTTTAATCGCCAATAAAAATTGACATATGAAATGTAAAAAGAGGGGGGAACAGACAGACAGACAGACAGACAGACAGACAGACATATGATTGTGATATGTTCCTATTCCATACCACGTGCCATTCTCTTTAGATTAATATTTTTGTTTTCTTTGAGTCGTATCCAAATTTATGTGTCTTCTCATGCGCAACCGTTAAACAAAGAAATTATAATCAACGGAGTGACATGAGTGGTCTGAAATAGGGAAACTTCCACAAAAACAATCATGAACTCTATTTATTTTTCAGGACTCCTCGGCTCCCGATAGCTCATTTCCGCGTCAATTTTCTCGAGGGGCGAATGAAGGATTTTGGTGGGCGTACATCAGCATGACAACCGTGGGGTAAGTACCGTTAGTTTTCATACTAGCTTGTTCTTTTCCTCATAATGGAAATGGAAGATTTGGGATCAGCGTGTCCAGGATATAGACCCCTTGCAGCTCAATCTGGGGGACAAAACAATAGGTTCCAATTCCCAGGAGATGGGAATTCTTTTGTTTTGTTTCACATCACATGCACTGAGCACTGATGCTCTTGGAACCGGAGAGACCATTATTCACTTGTCTCTATTATTGCAAGATAGATGAGGCAGTAAGCCGTGTGGAATGGGCTCGGATATCAAATAAGAACATGCGTAATAGGTAAATTACGAGCCTTAGATGAAACGACTGAAGAAGAGTGCCATACAAGCCTTTCACAACTTCAAGTCGCGTAAAAATGAGCCAGCTCAACTAGAAACCGTGGAGAGCTGTTTCGGCCTCTATCATTGCAAGGTAACTGCCGTCCTCGCTTTGATACACAAGCACGGTTACTTTTCAAAATGGCACAGAGAACTGTGAAAGAAACTATTATGGCTAAGCGCCCTTAAGATAAGAGAAGCGGCTACAGACTTGCCAATAGACTATAACTAGTTCTAGAGTCTAAATGAGGTCTAAGCGAGATACTCGGATGTATTCCCTATCTTTTGTTTTTCGCAGCAATAATGACAATGACAGTTTTGGCCTAACATCTTTCTTTCTCAGTTACGGTGATCGCTGCCCACAGTCCTTCTTTGGTCGTGTCTTTGCCATTATTTGGACACTCTACGGCATCGTCCTTTTCACCATGGTAACAAGTGCCGTGACGACATCACTTACGACTGTCACAGTCAAGAAGGATACAAAAATTTACGGAGCACAGGTATTTAAGCTAAGAGAATGAATGTAACCTCGAATGGAGTCAGCAAAATATCGTCGTGAGTTCTGCTAGGGAACTGTGAAATAAAGGAAACGTTGGTCAACTTCTCTTGCATTGCAGTAGCTAAATATGCTATCTTATTCTAGATTTACAATTCATGTTATGGTACTTGATAGATGTCTCGCAATTACAATTAGAGCTGTCGCGCTGTTTAAGATAATTTTCATACGTGCACGTGATTACTTATGATTATGATTAAGTATTAACTGGAAAATGACACATAAGACCAGCTTTCTATGTAACTTAGAGCATATAATCAAGATTAAAGTTGCTAATAACAACAAGAGTGCAAAAAAGGATGCGTCAGAAGCAGCAGTAAACGATAATTATAGAAAACGCGAGCTGCTGTGTGCAGTTATGAAGGACGCGGTGGTTGGCAGAACACGAGAGAAGTGTTCAGTAGGAGAGGCATTACGCGTATAGGAGACCTTCTCAACACAACGCGCGCTTGCTGCGTGCAGTTATGAAGGAAGCGGTGGTTGGCAGAACACGAGAGAAGTGTTCAGTAGGAAAGACATTACGCGTATAGGAGACCTTCTCAACACAATGCGCGCTTGCTGCGTGCAGTTATGAAGGACGCGGTGGTTGGTAGAACACGAGAGAAGTGTTCAGTAGGAGAGACATTACGTGTATAGGAGACCTTCTCAACACAACGCGTGCTTGCTGTGTGCAGTTATGAAGGACGCGGTGGTTGGCAGAACACGAGAGAAGTGTTCAGTAGGAGAGGCATTACGCGTATAGGACACCTTCTCAACACAACGCGCGCTTGCTGCGTGCAGTTATGAAGGACGCGGTGGTTGGCAGAACACGAGAGAAGTGTTCAGTAGGAGAGGCATTACGTGTATAGGAGACCTTCTCAACATAACGCGCGCTTGCTGCGTGCAGTTATGAAGGACGCGGTGGTTGGCAGAACACGAGGGAAGTGTTCAGTAGGAGAGGCATTACGTGTATAGGACACCTTCTCAACACAACGCGCGCTTGCTGCGTGCAGTTATGAAGGACGCGGTGGTTGGCAGAACACGAGGGAAGTGTTCAGTAGGAGAGACATTACGTGTATAGGAGACCTTCTCAACACAACGCGCGCTTGCTGCGTGCAGTTATGAAGGACGCGGTGGTTGGTAGAACACGAGAGAAGTGTTCAGTAGGAGAGGCATTACGCGTATAGGACAGCTTCTCAACACAACGCGTGCTTGCTGCGTGCAGTTATGAAGGACGCGGTGGTTGGCAGAACACGAGAGAAGTGTTCAGTAGGAGAGGCATTACGTGTATAGGAGACCTTCTCAACACAACGCGCGCTTGCTGCGTGCAGTTATGAAGGACGCGGTGGTTGGTAGAACACGAGAGAAGTGTTCAGTAGGAGAGGCATTACGTGTATAGGGCAGCTTCTCAACACAACGCGTGCTTGCTGCGTGCAGTTATGAAGGACGCGGTGGTTGGTAGAACACGAGAGAAGTGTTCAGTAGGAGAGACATTACGTGTATAGGAGACCTTCTCAACACTTTTAAAGTGATCTTCAAATTCCCTAAAGGCTTTATGACTGCACACAGCAAGCAATCAGTTATTTTATTTCTTTTATAATATGCAGTTATAATTACCGGATACGAATAATGCAACATAAGGTCCGAGTGCATG
Organism: Actinia tenebrosa; assembly: GCF_029948245.1. Taxonomy (NCBI): domain Eukaryota; kingdom Metazoa; phylum Cnidaria; class Anthozoa; order Actiniaria; family Actiniidae; genus Actinia; species Actinia tenebrosa. Next base: position 5,272,031 of record NW_028292578.1, read on the forward strand.
TGCTGTGTTCATCTATAAAACACGCCCCCTCAACCAATTAAAACGCGAGATTTATAAAAGTTTTTTATATTTATGTAACCTTTCGTTTATTTAATTTCACTTAGGTTAGAACATTGCATAAAGCTTCCACAAACAAACATAACCATGGACTTTTCTAGTTCAATAGTTTTAACCAACCACCTGTTTAAACATCCGCTTTGGTACCCAAGACACCCCCTGCACCCCCTACTCCCCACCCCTGCACACATGGCTCTGTTCTTAAGTACGCCGCACCCTCTTCCCTGAGATCTGCGCGAGCCTAAACGTAACCCCCATGTCTCCCGGGAGCTGTGTTACATTTCAATATCAAACATATTTACCTTCTTCGTTTATCAAAACAGATAGCGGCTGTCGAAAACTCTTCAGAACATCGCTTAGGCATTCTCATGTCTGGACGTGTAAATACAGGTAGTGTAGTCTACCAAACCTTAAAATCTTGGGAAAAGCCCTAAGTTTTTGCGAAATTCTTATTATATATTTAACCTTTTTTCCTAGTACGAAAGTATAACAATTTGAACGAAGTCCTCACAGCACTAAGAAACAAAGAAGTACGAGGAGCTCTTGTAGATACGTATGTGGCAGCAAGCGAGAAATCCTTTCTGGAAACGGGCGAAATCATCGTTGCCAAGAATCTAGAGAGATCGTTTGGATACGGGATCGCTTTTTCGGGAATTGCCGGAAATCTGATAGACGAATGCAGGGATTATATCATATTAAACCAAGCTGAAATATTGAAGATCATCGAGGAAAGCACAAACAAGATTTCATCAAAGGTAAAGCTGTTGGCATCATATAATTGAAGGGATGGTTAGTTTACGTTTAAGCCTAGCTACAGCTAGCTAGTTAAAGTCACAACGAGTTCAGTTGGCGGCCATGTTGTAGGACAACCTACTTCTAGGGTATAAACTTCCTTTGTTTTGCTTTACGGTTTATCTTTAATACAATTTTTCAATAGTGAGGGGACGGTGGGGGTTAATTTGGTGGGAGGTGTTATTCAGTCGGTTGATTTGTTTGTTGCTTGCCTAGCTTGGTTGGTCGGCCGGCGGGTCGGTTGTTTGAGCGTTATCTTTCCATTTCAGACAACGTGTCATTCGCTTGAGCATATGATGCTTTGTTTGAGTTGCATCCATATTCATGCGCCTTCTCATGTGCACCCGTTAAACACAGATACTCTAAAGAATAACTCGTGGTTTGAAAAAAATGGAAAAGCATCACACCAAAAAACCAGCTACAGAGGCCAATTCATGGCTCCGACTCAGATTAATAACAACCAGTCATCGTTGTATCAGTTTTCCCAGTAAATTTAAATATTGTCCCACAAACAAGTACACAGTATCTGTTTTAAAGAGGCGGTTTTATTATTATTATTATACTTTTTATTTTTTTATTTGGAAGGGTTTGAATGCTCATAACATTGTATCTATAGCGTCAAACGGCCTGAAACTTGGTCAGTAAGCTTGTTGTATCTCGTTATTTCTTGGTATTGATGGGTTGCTAGCATTCCCAAGAGAGTCAAAAGACAAAAAAATGTCGGCTATTATGGTGCAGTTAACAATGAAGCTAATGAGAAATTAAAAAATTAAACGAGGCTTACCTGTAAGGTGAAGTTTGATTGGGATTCTACCTCCTCATTCTTGCATAGAGAGATCACGTGAGATAGCGCATGCGTAGTGAAGTTCATCCTTTAAAGCGGGCCCATGTTATCCCAAGAAATGGGTGGGTATACACCAGACAATGGGGTGGGCACGTGATCTCTCTATGCAAGAATGAGGAGGTAGAATCCCAATCAAACTTCACCTTACAGGTAAGCCTCGTTTAATTTTTTAATTCTACCTCCTCATTTGCATATTCGAGATCCCGTGAGACTTCAAAGCTACGTGGGCCCGTGTCAATGTACCCTTCAGTAGGGAAACACACAATAACCTCAAATGGAAACATTTTAATATGAAATTAATTGAACATTTTTGTCATCTTTATAAAGCACAGCTTAAAACTGAGCTTCCATAACAATTGTCTGGTTTAATGTCTTTCTTGTAAAAAATAGCAAATGTACATTGTGATGACCATCCTGCAGCTTCCATAATTGTTTCTAATGGCACTCCACTGCGATAAGCAGCCGAGGTTGATGCTGACCTGGTGCTATGTGGTAGGAATGTTTTAACATCTATGCCTGATTGTGCCATTACTGTTTTGACCCATCTAGAAATAGTGTTTCTGGTAACAGGCTGAAAAGGCTTGTTATAACTGAGAAAGAGCCTTGTGTTCTGTGGCCTTCGGATAGTTTCTGTTTTAGCTATGTAAGCTTTTAGGTAAGTCACTACACAAAGTCTCCTGTCTGCAGGGAAAGCAGGAAGCACCAGTATTGGTGGTTGCTTTCCAGGTTTGGATTGTTTTATAAGTCCACCTAGAAAAAACTTGTAGGAAGACTTCCCTTTTGAAACATGTTGAAGGTCCATCATGTGCACTGATTGGCATCTTTGACCAGTAACTAACATACATAACATAACTAGCTTGAGAGTGAGTAACTTTAAATCCAACTTTGAGGCAGGACTCCATGTTTTTAATAAATCTAGCACCTTGCAGACATCCCAAGTTGAGTGATATCTTGGACGAGGTGGTCTGGTCTGAAAAGTTCCTTTGACAAATCTTCTAATTAGAGGATGTTCTCCAACACTCGAAGTACTATCGGCAAGCTCAACAGTTGCCGACAATGCTGATTTGGCAGTGTTAATTGCTGAGTAACTGCTTCCAGAGTCATATAGGTGTGTTAAGAACTCAATTATATTAGCTACAGTTGGATAAATGGGATCTTGATTTCTTTCTGCTGTGTATCTCCTCCATTTATCCAAATAAACTCTGTACTGTTTTGTTGTTCCTGTTCGCCATGACGAGAGGATAATTTCACAAGCTCTTTCTGAAATGTTCTGTTGTTGGAGTCATCCCCTGATAAAAGGCATGCCATCAGTTTCAATTTTGGCCACAATGGGTGAATCAGTTTTCTGTTGTGTGGTAATTGTAGCACAAATTTGTCTCTTGGAAGCAACACTGGTCGCTGGATTAACATGTGTAACATCTTTGGAAACCAGACTTGGGTCCGCCACAATGGTGCTATCAGCAAGGCTTGAGCTCGGTCTTCCTGGAGCTTTTGAAGAACTTTGGTCAACATGCTGAATGGTGGAAATAAATAAACATACTTATTTTTCCAACTTAAACAAAATGCATCTATTGCCATGGCTTCAGGATCAGCACGCCATGATACAAAAGGCTTGAATTGATAATTGTTTCGGGAGGCAAATAAGTCTATTTCTGGCCTCCCCCAGAGTTCTATTAGCTGTTTGAAAACAGTGGGATGAAGTTGCCATTCTGTTCTATCTGTAAATTTTCTGCTCAACCGATCAGCTATTTCATTTTGTATTCCGGGAATGTGTGTCGCACTGAGCCATATATTTTTTGAAATACACCACAACCAGATTTCACGAGCTACTTTGTTGCAAGCCAAAGAGTGAGTTCCACCCATATTATTAATAAATGTTACTGCTGTGACATTATCTAGTTGTAAATGTATGTGTACATTTTTCTCATTGCTACACAGAGACTGTAGTCCTAATTTAGCAGCTTCAAGTTCAAGACAATTTATATGTTTGGTTTGTTCATGTGCAAGCCATCTACCTCCTGCACAGTCCTTTCCTTGGCGGTGTGCACCCCACCCTTCCAGGGAGGCATCAGTGGTAAGGGTGAAGTCTGGGTTGTTGTGGGAAATTTTCTTAGTAAATTTGTAATGGTTTCCTAACCACCATTTAATGTCTTCTCTAGCTGAGTTAGAGAATTGTATTAAGGCCTCAAAATCACCTCTGCTATTTTTGAGTTCCTCAATTTTTTCAATTTCAAGTTGTTTGTAGAAAAGTGGTCCAAATTCCACTCCAACAGAACAAGAAACTAAAGTTCCAATAAGTTTAGCTGCTTCTCTTATTGTACATGTTTTATTATCCAAAATGGTTTTACCAAGGACTCTAATATTTTTAATTTTTTTTTTCCTGTGTGAGACTGACTGTCATGTCAATAGAGTTTAATATGAACCCCAAATGCTCTAAAATTTGGGTTGGCCGGGTTACCGATTTTTCCTCTGAGACCTGAAACCCCAGGTCTCTAAACAGATCATAAGTTTCATTTATATTGTTCATGCACTGATCATATGACGTTCCCAATAAAAAACTATCGTCTAGGTAACCACTTGAGATATGTCCTCTGCTCCGCAAAGTGGAATACACTGGCTTCATGAGTTTTGTAAATATTCTCGGTGCAGAGCTAAGACCATTTGGTAGTGTGATATATTTGTATAATTGGTTTCCCACCTGAAATTTTAGGTATTTCTGGGATTTTTGGTGGATAGAAACTGAATAATAAGCATCAGTTAAGTCCAGAGATGCCATGAAACAATTCCGTTCCATTACATTTATACAGGACTGTATTGTGTCCATTTTAAAATGAACTGGTAAAATATTTTTATTCAGTTTTTTGAGATTTAATATCAATCTGAATTTTCCATTCTTTTTTGTTCGTAAAAACACTGGTGAAATAAACTCTTCTCTTTCGTGTTCACATTTTTCTATGACTTGTTTGTCTAATAGCTCATCTACTAGTGTATGAAGAGCTTTCTCTTCAACTGATTGAAGTTTTGGTTGTCTCAAAGGAGTTGTTTTTGGTCAGTGTATTCTCACTTTGCAGAACAGATTTCTCTGTTTTAAATGCAATATGATCATTTTCCTCAAGGTTGCTTACCTTAACAAGAGGAATAGAGATATGTAAACTTGAATTCACTTGCGAGGCTGATACTGGGATTGGTTTTTCTGATTTCGGTACCCTGTGTATCCGCTTCTTTGCCTTCCAGTAGAGCCTCTGCCCCGGCTTAAAAAAGGAAACCTTCTCTGATCTGACCTCGCATATTGGCTGCCATTTGAGTTCTGTCTCTTGTAGTTATTGTGTTTCGAGGTAATTTTAGATGTGACCTTGCTGGCCTCCGTCAAATCCTTTACTGATTTGCCTAGCTCAGTTCCAAATAGCAGATCTTTAACAGGGTTTTGATCGCTACACAGCAAACGATATTCAGATTTCATATCTGATTTGAACAAAGCTCTTCTTCGCAAGTCAATTTCATGCGAAGCATCGCTTAACAGTGACAGACTGTCTGAAAGAGTCTGCATTGTGTTTGTTGTCATGTCCGCCATTTCGGCTGGAATGTTCTTATCTTTTTCAGCTTTCATAAAGTCACTTAGCACTTTAGCTACTGCCGTTATTCCTTTAAGAAGAGGTTTCTGTGCTTTTTGTAGCATAACATCCTCTGTTTTTACTTCCTTTCTCACACTATTGAAGATCTCAGGGTTTACTCGAACGACCTCTAGTCGCTGACAGTTTCCTGGCGTGGGTAATTTCTCCACCAGCTCTTCGCGCGAGTCTTCGCTGGCGCCTTTGCTTAGAAGTTCTGTCAATAATTCGGCCAAATCCGAGTCGAGATCTTCTCCATTGTGTAGTGGTTTATTTACCACTTTCGCCATGCCGGCGAGAACCACATTCAGTTCTTTCTTGGGTTTTTTCCTGGGAGGTTCACCTTCCTCCTCCCCGCCATTGTTTTCGTTGGCGGGCGATTCACTGTCACTTTCTGACAACTCATCAACAGCCTGGTTATAATTATCGTAGGCTGTTTTTATCTCAGTAATTACTGGTGTAAGGCTAGCTAAAGATCCAGTAATGTTTGCTAGTTGTTGTTTGATGTCATCTACATCTTCGGCCAGCAAGGTATTTTCGGTTTGGTCTTTGCTTGATTTTGGCGCCAAACTTTTCGAGTGGCCATCTTCTGGCTGTTTGTCTTTGGGACTCGTGGGATTTTCTCCCGTCTTATGACTTTTTTCGAGCCCTTTTCCCTTTCGGGAAGTTTTTTCGACAGTATTCTTTCCCTTTCGGGATTCTTTCATGGTGGTTAAACCACTGGTGGTTTCTGATCTTTTTGCAAGACTTTCGCCTTGACGCTTATTGGCCTCATGGCCTTGCTCCATTCTTCAGAAGTTCTTGCCAAAACACGAACTGAGAGTTCCCTCGGGACGATGGAAGTCGGTAGACACCTATTTCTCTAAGAAAATCGTGGTTCTTCTTAAAATCTTTTCCGAAACAAAACGTGGACTTTTCTTCACTGAACGCAAACGCAAGATGAACTTCACTACGCATGCGCTATCTCACGGGATCTCGAATATGCAAATGAGGAGGTAGAATCTTTTGTTAAATGACACCAACATGGCAGCAATGATGAATTAACATGCAATCAAAGAATTTGGTTTCTTAAGCCTTAATTAAACTAGTTTTTAAAATTTGGACACATTGACCTCTATCACACGGCGGCCATGTTTATTCTCATGAGAATAAAAACCTTTGCTTAACCTGCATTAATTCATTTTCAAGCTCTTGTATGTGAGGCTACGCGTGGTAGAATCTATTGTTCCAACCAACATGGCTGCCGCGTGAAAAAGGCCCATTGCCTTGCTCGTTTTTTTACTGGCGAACTTTTTGAGCTTGTTGGAGATTGGTAACTCCGACGTTAAGTCAATATGAGTTCTTAAAAAGACGATGTTGTTAAAGAAATCATCGATAGATTTTAAATGGATGGCGTTTCTTTCAGTCCCAAAGTTCAGTCGTCGAGGAGCAATCAACAGATATTTTTAATGCTTCATCCCTCCTCTATTTGAACACTGTCATGATCCTAAGCTGTATGCTGATGTTTGGGATCCTCTGTGGAATTGTATGGCAGGTTATCTGGGTCAAGAGGAAACACTCGAATAAAGTCAACTTTGAAGGTACAAAAACCTGGCAAATGCGCTCTTGTTTGAAATGTTTAATGATTTATTAAATGTGAAAAATTTCGTCTTCCTTTCGCGGATGATTTGTTGTTTTTTGTAGTATTTCTAGGGATTGTAACAAAAGAGGAGGCGGAATCCCGGATCAAAAACGAGTTTGTCTGTCTGTCGCCTGCTCGTTCGTTTCTTTCTTTCTTTAATTAGATTTAAACTAAAGCCAACTGTTTGCTGCAAATCTTTCATCCTCTATTTATGACTAGTCAAGACTGGTTGCGCGCGCTTCTTTGAAAATAGCTGCAAATACGAGATTGCAAGATTTTTAAAAATATTGTTTCTTATAGATACATATTGATATTGGTCAGTTTGCTGAAAGAGTGTTCCCATTAAGACTATAAAACTCTGTATGATTGATTAGAATTGTATATATTACTTCTAGCTGCAAGCTCAAGGTACAAGGCAGACTTTAAATTCATACAAGAATCACGGTTGTTTGTCGAAGAATTCTGCATGAAAGTGAAAACTGATTTGCAGGAAATGAAAAACAGCCACAAAAGAGAAACAAGAAAATACCTGGACAGAATGAAGCTCAAGAGGCAGCAAAGGTCTCTGGTAAAGAGAATCTGCCAATTCTTCGTTGGCAATAAATATGTCAGTAAATCAGAAGGAATGAGCGAAGCAGACAGAAAATAGAACAAGCGAGTACGAAGATAAACTGAAATTTTACTTTTCTTCTACTTGTTTTTCTCCTAGAATTCGCACTTTCATGCGGCTTATACGTCCGCACGTGCAAGTATAAACTTGCATATATCTGCATATTTAAATATTCTTGTTTCACTTCAAGCTAGTTCGATCTAGTTCGCTCAGTCGTTATTGCATTTAGACAAGACACAGGAAGACGTACATAGAGACGTAATATTACTAAGTAAAACGAATTAGACGTGATACCAAGAATTAATTCATGTGCATATTCGGGTTCGTATTCAATCGAAATATAGCGTTCTTCAGTTTTAATTCGGTTGAATATCAAACAAAGTATGCTGTCAGCCTGCGCTTTTTTCAATATTAATATATATTAGAGACTTTAAGGTTTTGCTGTGCAGTGGCTTCTTCTCAATTTCAATAACATGGCAACTTTTTTATTATCATTCGTTTCTCTAGTGGCATGTACACCTATTTTAGAAATCGTTGTCGCACCAAAAGCCTCAAGCATCGAGCCAAGACCGCAGAGAACGCCGGTACTTTTAGCTGTAATTAGTTTATAAATGGTGCATTTTCATTTATTGACTTCACGAATTGCTCCAAGCAAGGCTGCTTGAGATGATAATTAGTGGAGAGATATAGCCACTTGCATCAACCATGAATAAATCAATTATAATTAAAAATACCGACGTTCTCTGGAGCCCTGGCTTGTTACTTGACGCTCTTGGTACGAAAACGATTTTCGAAATAGGTGTAAATAGCCGTCTCCATCTTGCCTATATATCCAGGTCTAGTTTTGTATATAAACACCAAGAGTAACTTTCAAGATGCAAAGTTTTATTTTATTTAAACACATTTTGCTCTGCGTTTTCTCCGAGAGAAAAATTCTCTGGAAACGGCTTATGTTAATATCTATTTATTACAAGGTAATAGAGAGTTTTAGATTTACGTTCAAGGCAAACGTGAAACGTCAGTTGACCAGTAAAAAATTCTTTTAAATTACTGAAAAAGAATCGCAAAAAAGTCCAAGTAGTAGAAAAACAAAAGAATATTTGCGCTTGGTGAGAAGGTTTGTAAAAGATAAAGTAGAATACAGGAAAACTATGAAAACGTGGTCACGTTTGCCGTTTGCGGGGAGGAAAAAAAGTCAATCTAAAACTCTCTAATGGTGCACATTAAGCTTTAGAATTTAGCAAGTGTTGTGTATTTATAACACAGATAAACCAATACTTGAAGATTTTCTAGTGTTTCGATTTCCATGCTTCGGACTTAAGATGGTTTCTGATTGTATTCACCACTTTCATATTTCCATAATGTATTGTGCCTTTGGGGAGCAACCAGGGGGAAAATGGTTGTAAATACAACCAGAAACGTACAAAATGTTTTTGTTTGAAAAACTATTGAAGGTAAATATTAGCACTTCTTCTGTAACACTAAACGTTGTTGATAATCTGATCGTGGGAAATTAATTCATAATGGCGCGCATTTTGACCTGAATATCAATATTATCAGATATTAAAGTGCTAGTCTTACGAAAATGACACCGTCCCTAGAAATTGTACCATATAAAACTAGGTATGTAATATAGCTTACTGTCCAAAACTGGGAAGATGCTGTATTTAGCCAGTAAAGTTTGGCCGCTTTTGAGTCCGCCATTAAGCGATTGCGTTCCTGGCAACTTTTAGTGATTCGAAGGAAGTGACGTCATACGCGCAACCCTTCAAAATTCCCGGCTTTTCACAATGTGTAATTGCAACCAAATTTCGATTATTTTTGATTTAAAAACAAGCCTTAAACCAAGTCATGCCTTCTTAGAGAGAATGCTGTAGTCAGTTTGGATAAAAAGGATGCCAGTTGCGCGTATGATGTCACACATATATCAAAATGCAACGACAAAGTCGCTGCTCATAGAAATGGCGGGCGAGCTTTTAACAATTTTCGGAAGTAGAATTCAGACGGGAAAAGTTTCTTTTTCGAACCAATTATTGTTTATTGGTGAACACTATAACCTATTTGAGCATATAGAAAATCAAGGATTTTTTTGCGTCATTAATATTTTTGAGACAGCACTTTAAAAGCTGTGTGTATTAGATTGAAGAACTTTCGATTTTATGACCGTCTACCCAAAAATCAAAGCATTATGGGAAACGTGAAAATGGTGAATAAGACGTGGAGTGTCAAAACATCATACGATCGAAGTTTTATTTCCAAAATTTTAGCGAAATCTATTTACTACATACATTTCCTTATAATAGTGGATAGCGTGGGTTACCTGTGTTCAACCCAACAGTTGTGTGAATCAAGCTTTGTTAAATGCATGCATGCGGTTCAGTGTATCTTATAATCCTTTAAAGTACTATTAATAAATGTACGCTTTAACCGTGTTCAAATACTTGGTACGTTCTATTTATAAAAGCATTTTGTTTCAAAATGATGTTTAAATCTCATGTTGAACTTATGAATTCATCAAATGACTTTCTTGCCATTTTCGTCGATATAGCAGCCGTTATGAGATCGAGGAAAAACACTGGGTACAGTTGGCATTGAAGTGCATTTTGGGACTGTTTTAGGTGGCATATTTTCAAAATAGCGTCTATTTCGTTCCCTAAAACCGTCCCACATGCACAATGCACTGCGATGACGACTCGCTCGACCCAGTTTTTTCCTCAACCTCCAAATGGCTCATTGAGCTTTTTTCTGCTTACTATTTTCATCTATATCATCCTCGTTTTTCTACAAGGTTTAATAAATAGATAGACGTTAGTCAAAAGACGTTACTAAAGCAACAATTCTTTTCTAGCTTCATTATTTTGTCTGATGGGGAACAAATCCACTCGGCATGCAGTATTTGAGGATTGAAGCACTTGAATACTCTACATTCTATTATTCCATAAACTAGTATCCAGTCTAATAATAAATCATTTTAGAGCATTACAAGGGGCTGGGACACCTCTCCCAGGCTCCGCTAGTTCATATTTCAACTATTTATCTAGTGTTGCCTTAGTTTTGATAAAGCTATTGCTTGGTTTCAAGCCTCGATAAAACTGATCTTAATTCTAGTGCCATACTTCCTAATTTACTTGTTTTCTATATGTTGCTTATAAATAATCGCTAATTACAAATAGGTTGCTATCAATAGACGTCCCTTCCGGTAATAGCTGTAGTTCTTGATTTCTGGTTTCAAGAGAAAGAAATAGTGAGCAAGAATACTTTGAAGACTTATTTCGACATGCATATTTTGAATTAATAGTTGCTAAATTTGTATTCATTAGTCCCCAAAAAGTCACGGGATTGATTTTAAGCTTTAGTTGCTTATAGTCTTATCGTTTGATAAGCTTAAAAGCAGTTTTAAATACGATGTTCAAGTCATCGTCTTTCTTCGCCTGCCCCGAATTCATCACTTCTTGTTCTTCCTCTTTTTTTTCTCTCTTCAAGATTAGTATCAGTTCTTTTCGGTGCTGTTCTCTCAACATCTGAATTTTTCTCTTGGCAGTGATGTAGAATTCGTCAACGATTTGCCTCAAAATGATCCTTGTCTTCTCTCGTTGTTGGTGTTCTATACGTTGTGCTAGGTTTACTGTAAAGTAATAATACACACTAACTTTGCTAATTAACCAAAGAGATAGTCTTACATAGGCGTACAGAAAGCACTAGTGGCTGCGTTCTAGAAATACTATATGGTCAGTGTAAGTCAGGGGCGTAGCGAGGACCTAGGAGCTGGCGGGGCACTGACCCAAAAAAAAAAATTGCTCCTCCCCCCACGAATAAACGCGCAAACAAAAAAGAAACAAATTCGTATTGGTATGAACTGATTTATACAGCGCACTTTCCTAGGTTGCAATAATCAATTTTCCTCTTTCGTTTTGGTTTAATATGTTTTGTTTTTGTTTTTTTTGATTTTTGTTTTTTTCTGAAAAGTTGTTTAAAAATTGGGGGACACATGCCCCCATGCCCCCCCCCCCCCGTGCCCCCCGTGCCCCCCCGTGCCCCCCCCCCCCCTCGCTACGCTACTGGTGTAAGTAAAAAAAAGGTCCCAACAATTAGCCAACAGTTCAGACCACTCGTCATTCTCTTAAGAATAATAAGACTTTTCGTTTTAGATGTATCACCATTTATGTGTATTTCCCTATTCAACTATCAAACATAGAAACGATACTCTAGGAAATGAAAAGCAAATGTAAAGAGGTAAATTGTTACCTACCTTTGCTGTGTTTCACTTTATACATGAAATGCCAGACAAGCCCACACAGAATTGCCAGGATTAGAAAACATCCAACGAACAATACTGTGTTGCGGTAAAGTATCGAGTCAGGGTCAAACAAACCTGACGACCTCTCGACTGATAAACTTTGCTTGGGCTTCTGCAAAGTGAAAAACGTTCGACATTTCAAACAAAGTTAGATTAAGAAATATATTTTGATGAACTATATTCATCAATTCTTTAAGAAACACTCTATGTCATTTTTTATCCATGGAGGAGAAAATAACATCCATGCTCATCAATTTATCAATAATATCATTAATTTTATTCCTGCAATTTATTATCTTACAAACAAACAAAAAAGCAACCTCTTGGCTGAACTAAGTTAGGGCATGGCTAAATCAACCTCTGGCATGGGCTGTGTGCACGTCAGTGTTTCTTTGAATAGAAATTATTACACCCAACATGTTTAATAGTATTTTGATGAATAGAAGTCAAATTTTTAATCTAAACATGTTTCGGCTGCAGATTAAAAATGTGGTCTTTTATTCAATAAAATTCTGATCAAATTGTTGCTCAGGTTTCGATCGCTTTGAAATTTTCAATAGTAAAAAAAACAAAAAATAGTATGCCAACCTGCAATTGTCCTGTACTTCTTTCAATGAGCGAAATAACCTCCTTTTGGTGTAGTATGAGGTAGTCCCTACACTGGTGTTCTATCGAGGCAGCTGCTCCAATGGAGAGTGCAATGCCATAACCGAATGGTCGTTCGAGCAGTTTAGTGACTAGAATATTATCATCAGTGAAGCGCTTGTTATCCATTGCTACTACGTAGGTGTCGATAAGAGCGCCTTCGACTTCACGTTTAACAATAGCATCATGGATGTCTTTCACTGAATAATATTGGTTAGCTGAAAGTGCATAATTGATGGTTAATAATTAACAAATAAAACAGCTTTTTCCGTGCTCTGTTCAGTAATAAAGCACGCAGGAAGTGACGTAATCACGAACAAAGTGTAAGGAGAAGTACGAGTCGTAGGCGAGTGCATCTCACACTTCTTGAGTGCTTGCGACGCTTTTTAAGTGCTTTATTACTGAACGGAGCACGGAAATAGCAGTTTTATTCGTTTTGTTATATAGTTACTAATTTTATTTTGGTATTGAATTTATTTGTGCAAAAAGAAAGACGGTCACAGGATCTAGCAGCACTTCGCGCGCGCTGATGGCGTCAGCACTGTAATCCGTTCACTAATAAAGCACAGTTTTCGAACAATCAGTGCACGCATGCTATCATAACTATATAATAAAGGTATCTGGACGAACGGAAGGACGAACTGACGGATCAATGAGATGGGATGAGATAAAAGAAATGATGAATGAATGGTATGCAATATAGATAGATGTACAGACTGATGTATTACGTTTGAAAGAATCGATGGATGAATTAATGGATCTATATATCTATGGATGTACATATGCACGATGAATGTATATAAGGTTAGCTATGAGAAATACCTTACATAACAAAAAAAATGTTAAAACATATTTCTGACTTGCCTTGATTCACCTTGCCATTCATGAGTATGCCCAGTCGATACTCAGAGGAATTTTGAATGGCTGCAATCTGTATCGAATACAAAAAATGATAACTATTAAGCGTTTTCACTCACGGGACAAGGCAGCCATATTGATGAAGAACAAATCAATAGAAACCTTTTGCACAGTACGTTTCTGTATTAAAAAAATAGAGTTAAATTCCCCAAGGCTAGAAACTGAGTTGTTTTGCACACTAATATGGTCGCTTTGACGTCACGTGAAAACGCTCTATTTAGCATTTGGGCATTAACCGGCAATTTTTAATGAAATTGTCGTAAAGTATGGACATGCATATAACAGCCTAAACTCTTCATAAAGCTCTTCGTTTGCAAGCCTAGCTCATCAACAATTCTCATAAAGCAAAAATATTTTCCATGTTGTGCGCGCGCGGACAATTTTTTTCCCTGCTAGCAGAGTCTCTCCTCTGTTTCTCTCCCTTCTTTCAGGCGGGTAGGAAGGAGACTCTGCCGATGTAGAGCGTTTTCTTTGATACACCGCCGTCCACGATTGTGGACGAACAAAACCAGTTTTAAAACCGGTTTTTAACCGATTACATGTAGTGCGCATGAGCAAATGTAAGAAACTGTGGTGCCAAACATTGTTTGACGAGAGCGGCTGTCCAAATCATGACAGCGTTGCTAAGTTACATCACGCATGCGCGACAGAAATAACGTCATACATCGGCAGAGTCTATTTTTCTCACTCCATCAGAACAAAAGGAAAATAGGCTCTGCTAGCAGGGAAACAATTTTTAAACTTAGGGTCTAAACAACTCCCCACTCGTCTTCTTTATAGGTCTTGCTCGAAAATTTAGTTAAACCATCAATATATAAAGTAATATTCATCAAATGCGAAATTTAATTTTAGACTTTTAAGAAGCTGATATTAAGTGGGATCGATTCAAAACTGACCGGAAGTCCATAAATCTTTTTCGTTGTTTCCACGGTGACGGTTGTCAAGGAAGTCGTAACTGAACTGGTGATGATAGATACTAGTATCATACCATAGAGTGTCCACAACATGGCAAACACCCGAGACATGTATTTCTTCGGAGACCTGTCTCCATAGCTACGGGGGGAAAACCAAGAAAAATGCATGACCGTCGCCAAAAGACGATACAAATTAAAATTAAAGAAAGCTTTATAAGACACTAAAATTTCATGCACAAAGCATGATGGGAAACCAAGTACTCACGATGTTTCGGCCCCTCTAAAAAAAATCATCTTTCAATTTTTCGCAACATTTTCTATGGAAAGGTTTAGTATTTTAACTGACAAAAATTAACAGAATAATTATTTTCTGATAATTCTATTGATGTCCCTGTTCCATTTTTGCAGTACTCGGCTTCCCAGAGTGCTTTGTAAGCTTTGATGCCTACTGATCATAAGGAATAGCGGATAGATAGGCAAGTGAGTTATAGCCCTATCACTATTATCTTGCATGTCCATATAGTGTGTGACTTCAATGACAAAAAGACAATGTCGATCGAAGTATAATGTTTGGTTTCAGTCAGCTGATAAAAGTCTTTGAATCTCATTATCTGCTCCAAATGGTGGTCAAACACTGACCACCATGTGCTGTCAACCAAAAAAGAATTCTATTGAAAACTTGTGATTCAGCAGATGAACATTCAGCACGGGAGGGAAAAAGGAGTATAATGAAACACCGCAATTCGAAACGTTTATTCTGCTGTAATGGGTTCTTACCCGACGGTAGTCATAGAGACGAAAGACCACCACATTCCTTCGGCAGCTCCTTTGATGAAGGAGCGAGGAAATGAGGTGTCTTCTAAGTCATCGGCATCCTGACAACAACAAAAAAAGAGAAAAACACACATAATATAGACTGTCTCATTAGCTTTAAACCATTCAAAGCAACTTGAAACCAAGGCAACTGTTGCTAAGGATTTGGTCGATTTCTTCAAATGATACGATGTTTTAGTTAGAGTGCATACCATTCATCCGCGAAAAAAATTATAAAAAATTACACAAATTTGCACAACTTAGTGCTCCCCTCCCCCACGGATTTTTTTGGGGTGGGCAAATATTGGTTCTCAGTCATAGTTTTACGACGCATGCGTCTGCAATCAAACAAAACAGCGGGCGGTCAGCGTTGAATATAATATTTCAATGTCCCCTCCCCCAAAGATTTTCAACTTCCGCCGCCCCTGATGTCATACGAAGCCCTCACGACAGAGTAACAAAAAGAAAAAGATTCTTACAAAGAACCACACGATTACTCCAGCCAAATATGCGAAAAGAAGCGACAATAGTATGAAGGGGAACATGTTGAGAACTGATTTGAGTATGTTCCATGCAGGGGAAACAGGGTCGCGTCGCTGTGAGAGGAAAGCCACTCCTGGAGACTCTACTATAGGCACAAAGGCGTGGCCACCATATACCTAGAAAAAAATGTAAATATGCATCAATCAGCTGAATGGATCTCATTACCAGCCTACAATGACATGCAAACGCTGCCCGTCATTTGCCATCAACTGGTCTATTACATATCTATGCATCAATCAAGTAAATGAATCTCATGACTCTCATTACCAGCCTTCAATGACATGCAAACACTGCCCGTCATTTACTATCAACTGGTATATTATATATCTATGTATCAATCACGTAAATGAATCTCATGACTCTCATTACCATCTTACAATGACATGCAAACACTGCCCGTCATGTGCTATCAACTGGTGTATTGTATATCTATGTGTCAATCAAGTGAGTGAATCTCGTGCATCTCATGCATTACCATCACATCCCAACAATCCCTTGAAACTACATAGGGATACCAAAACCTGTAATAATCAATATTAATGCTTTGAAGCTAGGAGAACTTACTCTAGTCATGTACTTGTTTCCGTTGATTGGGAAGCTGATTTGAACTTCATGGTGAATATTTGCTATTACATCCAACATACTCCTCTTGTCTGCCTGTGAACCACTTCCATCATGAGTGAAATCAACAACTGTCTTCCCGTGACCATTCTTACAGTCTGCACATGCCCACGTGATCATGTTACGTATGATATGAGAGAAAATTCCCTGGACTTGACCACTACTTGTTTTGTTTAGGTATGGTGTAAGATACCAGTAATTGGTGTTGAACGTTTTTTCGCATCGACAAGTTTCTGAAATAGAATTATTGATGAAAAAAAACAATAACTCCCAAAACGCTCACAATAAACATTGTTAAGTTAAAAAGACTATTTGTAGCTTATTTTCGTAGCCTAGTTATGGTATTCTGATAATCATTTCGAGGAGAAGCGACACTTTGTGTAAAAAAAAAGGGGTAATTTCGTGATCACGCCATGCCATGTCCGACCAGCTTGATTGGTCGAGCATCGATATCTCGCTCGTAGCTAGTTGTGTGACACATACCTTACTTCTTACAACACTTCCCATGATGGGAAATAGGTAATCAAGGTTGACATAGTAGTAGTAGTGCCACTCCACCAGTCTCATATCTGGGGCCTCGAGTTCGATTCCTAGCCTTGGCATCATATGTGAGTAGACTTTGTTAGGTCTCTCTCTTCAAAACCTAACAACAAGCTAAGTTCCAATACTATCTGTGAGTCATGCTCTGACTTTGGTCAGCGCAGAGGTTGTTTCAACATAAAGGTTAAATCAGAATCAGAATCACGTCATACCTCCATATATGCGGGCGAATGGGCCCAGACCACCATTAGTCCTGGCCGCAACCATGATCTCGTACACTGTGAATGACGTCAAGTTCGTTAAGGTACATTCATGATCAGATGGAAGAAAATCTATTTCAATTACACGAGCTTCTTCCACTTCTTCTTCCGACGTTGATTTGTTTTTGTATCGTAAGGTATATCCTCGTAGTATTCCGTTTATGCCGTCTTCTTCGGGGGCACTCCACGTAACCATTAACTCAGAGGTACTAGAGAGATTCAATGCTTTGACGTCTCTTGGTGGTTTGTTTGGGGCTACAAGCAACAAGAAGAGATGAATTGCATTTTAGGGACAAAAATAGAATGACAAAGCAAATTAATGGAGGAGAAGGTTCGAGGTATCTTGCTAGTACAAAAGCAATAAGCTCAGCTCGAAGAGAAAAAGGGAGTGCGAGACAGACGGACAGACGGACAGACGGACAGACGGACAGACGGACAGACGGACAGACGGACAAATACCACGAAAACTTCCTAACTATGAGGTAGATATTTGAAGCTACCAAGTTACCAAAAGCAAGTAGTAAAGGCCTTTTTTTTCGCGGGTATATTGCATTACTGAAGCAAACATGTTTTCCTTTTCCTCTTACTTTGCTTGTTTAAATATCTTTATATCTATTATATCTATTATATCTTCACATCTTTATAACTATCATAAATGGTGACCAATAATCATAAATATCAAGAATTTCGATTACAATTTGCGCGAAATCACGGAACATATACCGCGAAGTTGGGAGGGGGTTGCATTGGGGGCTTAGGCCCCGTCCACACGTATCCGGAAATTTTTGTACCCGCAAATTAATTTTTGCGGATACGAAAATGTTTGCGTCCACACGCAGCGTATCCGAATCGTTTTTACCGTCCACACGTATCCGTTTTCGGAAAATTTCTGGATACGGACACAAAAATTTGCGGACACGTGTGGACGCAACCCGTATCCGCAAAAAAAATTTTGCGGATACAAAAATTTGCGGATACGTGTGGACGGGGCCTAACAGGCCTGAGGACGTCGCAGGCAATTAGAGATGTACTGTTCCAAAAATTAAATAATCGTCGTCGCCGATGAAATGCGTGAGCATCAAACTTGTGAAGGTTTGTTTTAAAAAAATGCTTTCATTTTTTCCTATTTAATATCAGTTTTTACATATATTGTAGATCTCTAAATTATCTTTATTTTACGAAGATTTAAAAAAATGAGGATTCGTGTTTTGGCTTCCCTACGTTATTTTTCACTCACCATCTTCCAGCGTCTGAACAAACCCTTCTGCGGTCTTTCCACAACCCTTCGACGTGAATCCACAAACGACAACTGAATAATTTGTAAATATTTCTAAATTCTCTACCAACGAATAAATATCGGTTGAGCCGTGTAGTTGAAATTTTTTCCCCCCCGACTTTAGGTCAGTAACTGCGGTGACTGTGACGTTGTACCCTAGTAGGATCCCATTGATAAGCGCTGGATTAATATGGTCCCATTCAGCAGCTATTTTTGTGGAACTGAGCGCTGTGAGACGTAAATCCAAAGGAGAATCAGAAGGAACTGAAAAGGTAAACCAACATATACAAAGTAGCTTAGCTTAGTGTAACCCACTTGGACCTATTGAGCAGATATATTCATGGCTATTGAACTGAGCGCTGTGAGACGTAATTCCGAAGGAAAAGCAGAAGGAACTGAAAAGGTAAACAAACATATACAAGATAGCTTAGCTTAGCGTAACCCACTCGGACGTGCGTGCCGCAAACGGACTCATTATGCAATTTCTTGACTCAACTTTTTCCTAAGCAAAAAATACCAATGAATTCGATTCCAATTTGATCAGATGCATACAAGAGTTCAAAATTCATTCATAATTCGTTGAACCTTACCATCTTCATCAGTTTTAAAATCAATGGGCTCACTGGAAATACCATTGCCATTTTCAGTGAATGCCAGTATCCTTAAGGAGTATTCGGAGTACTTCTTCAACACATCGACAATTGTTTTATTTTTGTCTGACGCCACTGATTTCTGTTGATCTGGTAAATATTCTCCATTTCTTTCTCTATAAAAAATACTGTACCCACTCAAGTTTTGGTTGTTGAGATAGATTGAGGGGACGTGTGTCCATGTCAAGAAAATAGAAGTTGAAGTCTGGTTGTTGATGGTCAGAATTGTTGGGCTTAAACTTGGAACTAAAAAAGCAAAAAAAAAAAAGTTCATAGAGTGCAAACAGTTATGTTCTTGAAAAAATTGTGTAAGAAATTCGCACAAATATTCATAAATTAATAAGTTCAGTAGACCTCAATAGACCTTAGACCTACAAAACTTTGCACTAATTTGTACAATTTTGTTAGTTAACTTTTTCACTGATATATGGTATGCACTCTAAGATTTCTATTAAGTCTAAGTTCAGTAGACCTCAGTAGACCGTAGACCTACAAAACTTTGCACTAATTTGTACAATTTTGTTAGTTAACTTTTTCACTGATATATGGTATGCACTCTAAGATTTCTATTAAGTCTAAGTTCAGTAGACCTCAGTAGACCGTAGACCTACAAAACTTTGCACTAATTTGTACAATTTTGTTACGGTAAACGTTTTCACTAGCCTGAGAAAACAGACGTCCTCTGTTTTCTCAGGCTAATTTTTCAAAGACATGGTATACACTCCAACCATTCCCAAAAAAGTCAAAAAACACTCGTAGCCTCCGACACAGATGTCACGTCGTCAAGCAATGTTTCTCTCAAAGGTTGCGTGATGACTCTAATAACGTCCAGAAGGCTTGGGTGCAAAGCTAATGAGCTATAAGCACGCCTCATCCAAAATTATTTTGATTATAAATAGTAGGTCAATTTGGAGGACATAACAATAGGTTTCCAATTCTCATGAGATTGAAATTACTTTTTTTTTTCTTTTGTATTTTTTTTTTGGTCATCAAGTTTGAATAACTTACTTGCACCTTTGCAATATTTTTAAATATTAAAATATTTGCACGCCTTACCTTTGGTCGTGTTAAACTTAGGGTACCGCACAGGCATGGTACTCAGAAGTCCAGTGGTCTCCATTTTTTCTTGTAATATCACCAACTGCAGATTATCCATTTTGATAAAGAATATGGTGAAATTGGTAATGATACTTCCTTTGCTAAAAGAAGAAAAATAACTCGAGGTTAAGTGCAGGACCACGTATTCATTCCTTAGAGTATCCTTTCTTTAACGGTTGCAATTAAGGAGACATGTGCACATGAAACCTTAGGGAAAGTTCATTTAATATAACGAGGAAAGGGGGGGAGGGGGGTAATGAAGATTTCTCCCCAAAAATCTTACTTTTTACTATCACCTTGTGCTATTTGTCTCGCGAAAGTGACTCAGGTTGTACAAGACAAAGTTGCAAACAAGAAATCCGTTGCAGCTTGTCTCACCCAGACAAATAGACCTATCCCGAATTCGCTTGACTGGTCACGAAACAATGGTTTCAAGTCGAGGTTGAACTTGATGAATAAAAGAATCAAGTTCAATCTCGACTTCAAACCATTGTTTCGTGGTCAGTCAAGCAAATTCGGGATAGGTCTATTGCAGAATGTAAAATGTAGCTTTCTTTTTGTTTAATCTTTCCGTTACATTTCGCACATGAGCAGCTCCAGCTTTTAAAACTATGGATATCAAATGAGAAATGGACTTTCCCGTTAGCTCACAATTACCTGAAGGATATAACTAGCTAAAAACTAGTGTGAGCTGCGTCGGTGTTTCTAATGAAACAGTAATGATGAAAAGGTAAATTATACACCGTGAAAAGATGAAAAAACTTACTGACGTTTCGGACGCTAGTCCTTCGTCGGAGTATTACCTGAAGGAGTTTATTTCAATGTGCGTTACGTTAATGTCCTGACCTTCGTAGATTTTCTGCAGCTGTAGAATGTACAAAAAGATGGGACATAAACCAAATGATAACAAATGCTGTGCCGTGCCGTGCCGTGCCGTGCCGTGCCGTGCCGTGCCGTGCCGTGTAATATTGTTTCTCCTTCCCCTGCCAATCCCTTGTATCTTTATGCAAACAGAGAATGAATCTTACATTTTTTAGTATCTTTTCTTTGAGTTTCCGACTTGCTTCGCTGGTCAAGTCGACCAGGTCATTAGTCCAGTTTTCCTTGGTAAAATGCACGTTAACCAGCACCTCAGCAGCTGAAAATAATACATAAAAGACAATATGATACTCAATAATATTTATACTCGACTATTGGTTATACTAATGATATAGGTAGTTAAACTTTAATTTGCGGCGGTAAATCACCTTTAAATTGTCAATCAGTCAATCATTTAATGGAATAGGCTAACAGATTCTCCAGTAAAAGCGCACGTCAAAAATGGCACGTCTCAAGGACAGACTCTGGTCGCTTAAAACAAAAAGCCTCTGACATTCCATCTTTAACTTACGTTTTTGAATTAATGCCTTCCATCTACCATTACGATATCAAAAAAAAAAAACAATATTTACAATACCTGGACAAGTGAAATTGTTACAGGTTCTTGATCTGTTGGTTGGTCCTGCGCATTCTCTCCCTCCATACATTGGAGCTGGTTTTGTACACGATCTTGTACTGTTCTCGTACCCCATACCACACGGTCTGTTACAATAAGACCATTCAGACCACGATGTCCAACCCCCATGAACTACAGGACAAATAAAGAAAACAGGTTGAAAATCTATACATTGATATTCAACAAAATAATACTTATCTAAAACGTGACTTACTAGGACAGTGATGTGTGTGACAATTCTGTGTCTCGTGAGTGTGGCCACTGCAATTGGCTCCTCCATTGGCTGGTGGTGGACTCGTACAAGTACGCGTGCGCCCTTGGGTACCAGTACCACACGATTTAGTGCAATTTGTCCATGGACTCCATTCAGTAAAGTTACCATGGATAGGAGTTTCTTAATGTTGTAAAAGTAAAACTGTTAGTCATGTCATTGGCTACGATATATTCACAGACTTACAGGGATACTTACCTGGACAGGGCTGGGTGACACATATTTGAATCTCTGTCGTGTTCCCAGTACAGTTCTTCCCTCCATGGGCTGGTAGTGGGTTGGTACAGTTACGCATGCGCTGTCGTGTACCATTACCACATGTCGCTGTACAATCGGTCCAGTTGCCCCACTCAGTAAAGTTACCATTGACTACAGTAATTGTTATAAATAAGAAAGATTAGCAATGTATCCATATTATTGTGTCTTTTCGTGCGAAACCATTAAAGAATGAAAATAATACTCTAGGAAATGACACGTGGTCTGAAAAGGGAAGCCATTACGTACAAGCTAAGAAAGTATATTATATAGGGCACGGTTATGTAAACGTGTCGACGTTGTTTCGGTTCGATAAAATCAATGCTTATTTTGGTTAATTTTATAATATAAAAGGAGGGGGCGAAGAAAACTATTACACGTACAATACAGTACAAGGCATACTTACCTGGACAGGGCCGGGTCCTACATTCTTGAATCTCTGTCGTGTTACCAGTACAGTTCTTCCCTCCATGGGCTGGTAGTGGGTTGGTACAGTTACGCATGCGCTGTCGTGTACCATTACCACATGTCGCTGTACAATCGGTCCAGTTGCCCCACTCAGTAAAGTTACCATTGACTACAGTAATTGTTATAAATAAGAAAGATTAGCAATGTATCCATATTATTGTGTCTTTTCGTGCGAAACCATTAAAGAATGAAAATAATACTCTAGGAAATGACACGTGGTCTGAAAAGGGAAGCCATTACGTACAAGCTAAGAAAGTATATTATATAGGGCACGGTTATGTAAACGTGTCGACGTTGTTTCGGTTCGATAAAATCAATGCTTATTTTGGTTAATTTTATAATATAAAAGGAGGGGGCGAAGAAAACTATTACACGTACAATACAGTACAAAGCATACTTGCCTGGACAGGGCCGGGTCCTACATTCTTGAATCTCTGTCGTGTTACCAGTACAGTTCTTCCCTCCATGGGCTGGTAGTGGGTTGGTACAGTTACGCATGCGCTGTCGTGTACCATTACCACATGTCGCTGTACAATCGGTCCAGTTGCCCCACTCAGTAAAGTTACCATTGACTACAGTAATTGTTATAAATAAGAAAGATTAGCAATGTATCCATATTATTGTGTCTTTTCGTGCGAAACCATTAAAGAATGAAAATAATACTCTAGGAAATGACACGTGGTCTGAAAAGGGAAGCCATTACGTACAAGCTAAGAAAGTATATTATATAGGGCACGGTTATGTAAACGTGTCGACGTTGTTTCGGTTCGATAAAATCAATGCTTATTTTGGTTAATTTTATAATATAAAAGGAGGGGGCGAAGAAAACTATTACACGTACAATACAGTACAAGGCATACTTACCTGGACAGGGCCGGGTCCTACATTCTTGAATCTCTGTCGTGTTACCAGTACAGTTCTTCCCTCCATGGGCTGGTGGTGGGCTGGTACAATTACGCATGCGCTGTCGTGTACCATTACCACATGTCGCTGTACAATCGGTCCAGTTGCTCCACTCAGTAAAGCTACCATTGACTGAAAAAAACAAGGACAAACACTTTAAAAAATACTATTAGTTCCCGTTTTGGGTGGCAGTTTCTATTGTACGATGGACTCCGGCCAGAGTGCTTTGATTATTAATATCATTATCATTACGATTGTACTTGCTAACATTATGATAACTACTAATAATTACTAATAATTACTAATAATTACCTGGGCAAGAGAAGTTATTGCATACCATGGTGTCATGAATCGATCCCGAACAGTTAACCAACCCAGAGGATGTGTAGGAACAGTTAAACAGACGAGTTCGAGCGCCGCCACCACAAGTAGCATTACAGTCGGTCCAGTTACTCCAAGTGCAGATACAACTTTCATTGCACAGATAGACGCACTCTCTGCTCTCTACTTCTGGATTATATACAAGGTTGTTATTGTTACTCATCGATGATCTCGAGCGTTCTTGGTAGTAAATACCACCACAAGTTGATTTACAGTCACTCCAATACGACCAGTTTGAGTCGACAATGCCTGGCTTGGTAGTTCGGTTGCATTGGTGCACTTGTGTTTCACAGCTGCTTGGCTGACTGGAATCATTACAATTTATATAACGTTTCTTAAAGCCAATTCCACAGGTCATATTACAGGTACTCCAAGCATCGCATGAATCTGTATTACATTCTCCTATTTCGGTTATGCTTCCATTACACGTTTTGTTAGAGAAATCTCCAAGGTAGTATTTTGTTCTGTTCCTAACACCAGAACCACAGGTTTGATTACATTCAGTCCAATTAGTCCAGGAAGAGAAACAATTCGAAATGTTGCATCGTCTTGATTCAACCAAAGGACCTAGACAATCATGTGGATATGAACTCTTACAGTGTCGAGTGCGATTTTGAAGTCCGTTACACCAAGCATTGCAATCAGACCAGTTACCCCACGCTGTGTAACTATCGTTTGCTAAAGAAAATTATACCAAACAAACGAATAAAACCTATTATGTGCAGCTTAAAAAACTTTTAAGCGATTAATTATGAAAATTTAATTTTATGTCGATCTGTGAGTTAGCCACGCCCTGATGACTTAGATCAGCCCAGAGGTTGTTTCAGGGTTTTATCTGTGAGTTAGCCACGCCCTGACTTTGATTAGCCCAGAGGTTGTTTCAGGGCTTTATCTGTGAATTACCCACGCCCTGACTTTGATCAGCCCAGAGGTTGTTTCAGGGTTTTATCTGTGAGTTAGCCACGCCCTGACTTTGGTCCGCCCAGAGGTTGTTTCAGGGTTTGATCTGTGAGTTAGCCACGCCCTGACTTAGATCAGCCCAGAGGTTGTTTCAGGGTTTGATCTGTGAGTTAGCCACGCCCTGACTTTGATCAGCCCAGAGGTTGTTTCAGGGTTTTATCTGTGAGTTAGCCATGCCCTGACTTAGATCAGCCCAGAGATTGTTTCAGTTTTCAATAAAACTTGGTTCACTAGGAAATTGTGGTCTACCTTGACATCCATAGACCTCCAGTCTCATAGAGATATTGTTTTTCCATTCAAGTGGATGAATTCGCAAGGCGAAGACAACAATCGCTGGATCGAGTGTATTTTTGACCACCGTGGCTTTGTCTGAATTTCCGCGGAAATTCTACAAAGAAATAATAAAGATCCATTAGATATTCTTGCAATCGAAGAGTACATACTTGAGAGTCGTGGTGAAGCAGTTCTCTGCGCCATCTTGAAAGGTAGCCGTGCCTTTGCATCGAAACAAGACAACCGGTGAGCTTGCAATGATAGAAACCTTTTTAACACCTTAAACAATTATTTACATCTCTATCGTCGCAAGCTCACCGTTCGTCTCGTTTCAATCCAAAAGCACTGCTACCTTTCAAGATGGCGCAGGGATCTGTGAAGGGGACTGCTTGTAAGATTGTTGGTATTGTATTAGCAAAACAGCGCACATATAAAATGTTGTTAAAAATTTACCTTTCTTAGATTATTTTCTTTGTAGTAAGAATTGTTGGTATTGTATTAGCAAAACAGCGCGCATATAAAATGTTGTTAAAAATTTACCTTTCTTAAATTGTTTTCTTTGT
This sequence comes from Actinia tenebrosa, assembly GCF_029948245.1. Lineage (NCBI taxonomy): Eukaryota > Metazoa > Cnidaria > Anthozoa > Actiniaria > Actiniidae > Actinia > Actinia tenebrosa. Next base: position 5,297,707 of record NW_028292578.1, read on the forward strand.
AGTAAGTGAAGATATGGTTTCCATATTGTGCATAGCTCAGTGCGTATTTAGTCACCCACTCTTCAACCTCATCGTCCCCTCGACCTTGGGTTGCAATCGCTGTAACCCGATTCCTGTTACTTCTAAAATCAATCTGCAGCCATTGGTCTGTATCATGAATACTCGGTGACCAGCAGCTAAACTGAGAGTCCAGGTCAATGTTGAGACGTGCATTGTGTGGCGGGCTACTGGGATGGTGGCTCGAGCCTGTCATAAGCTCATCGGGGACAGCAGACGTTTCTAGTCCAAGGGGCTGGCTACAATTCACATAGGCTTCTAGTTTACAAAAATGGGAAATCTTAACTTTTGTTTCAATCATCACTCTTGATAATGAGTATATAGAGTCGAGCATTTATTTCAACGGGGTTGAGTTTTTGAGTGGGTGGGTATTTTCAGGCAATACAAAAAACGTTGTCGTCAACCAACTCAAGCCTACGTGACTGGACACAAATGTCATTTTCGCAGTTTTCTGCACCATCTTGAAAGGTAGCCGTACCTTTGCATCGAAGTGAGACGAACGGTGAGCCTGGAATGATAGAGACCTTTTTTAACACCTTGGACAATTATTCACTTCTCTATCATTGCAAGCTCACCGTTCGTCTCCCTTCGATGCAAAGGTACGGCTACCTTTGAAGATGGCGCAGGGAACTGTGAAGGGGACTATTGACTAGTTTCCGGTTATTATCACCTCAATCAATAAAATAGGATATTTCAATTTTTTCCACCTCTTAATCTACGTACCTTTTGATTGACAGCCATAGAATTCCATTCTCAGTCCAATGCTTTGAGTTTCCTCTGGCACAAGACGAACAGTCTTTGCGATAATTGGGTACGGTAGCCTGTTGTAGGCTACATTATGGGCATCCCTGTTGCCTTCAAAATACTATCACAAAAAACACAAGTACCAATACCAACAAATCATTCTCCCTTTTCTGTTAATCAAAACAATTAAAACAGCATGCTATCACGGTGTCATGAGGGTGTGTAAACTAACGTTCAGTGAATAGCAAGAATATCTGAAACGTTCAGAAACGGGTTATCCTCGATTTTGCGTACAACATTCACCTGCTTTAATCAAGGTCCGTATAATTTAGAAGTGTTACTTAATTCTAATGTCGAAATTGTGCATTTATTTTTTGTGAATATATATTGTAATGCTGAAATGAGGCTTACCCTGACTAATGCAATGTCTGTAATCAAGAAACACAGCGGTATTGTACGAATTCAAAAACAATCAATTGTCAAATACAAATTACAAAGATTTCAAACAATGTATGCAAATGAGCGACACACCTTTACGTAAACGTCGTCTATAGCTGGTTGTCTGATACGTAGTTTGGAAAATCGTTAATAATACTCACCACGATTTGTCGTCTTGGGTTTGTAAAGTTGACATATCGCTTGTCATAAAGTACAAAAGATAAGGAAAATCTAGCAACCCATTGTCTATTTTCAATCCCCTGAGTTGCAAAAGCAGTGACGAGAAAGGGTGACTCAAAGCTGATCTATGAGTTGAAACAGCAAAAAATAATGTCATAAAAAGCCGCTTATAATACTATGTATTTCAGCTGAGTATCATTACTTTATTGTTTAAAGTATATTACGAATTATAAATCACATGTTATGAATCTCGCGTTGTGATTGGATGGTAGTCCAGAACTGGACCCACTTTTATCTGCGCGCGCGCGGTAAAAATATGAGAAGAAGATCTTGATCGGGACGCGATAAAATCAATCATTTTTTTAGAATCAAAGCACAGAGGATCATTGCGCGCGCAAAACAATAAACACAATAGCGCAGCGCACTGATTCTAAAAATAGCTTAAAGATTCGGACAAACATTGCATTCTGTTTAACCGCTACAAGGATAATACGAACCGATTTTATTATTTTTACTTAAAGTTACAATAATAACCCATGTAAACTAAGATCAACTACGATCGGCTGTGAAAATTATCTGCTGAAAGTAAACTTGTAAGTTTGTTTGTCCGAATTTCGCCTTTGTCTTCGTTTTTATGACGTCACGGTTGCGCTGCGCTATAAGCCTTTTCATAGTTTAAGAATCGATTCCACTGCGCATGCGATTTTATCCCGAATTTCTCACCTTCCTTTGTCTAAACCTTCTTTTGTTCTTAATTAAACAAAAGAAGGTGAGAAATTCGGGATAAAATCGCATGCGCAGTGGAATCGATTCTTAAACTATGAAAAGGCTTATTGTGAAAAGTGGGTCCAGTCCTGGACTAATTGGATGGTGGCGCGTGCGCCCGCGTTTTCTATTTCTTCAGTATATTAGGCTAAATGCTTTCCATAATATTGAAAGGCAAAAAGCGCACTACTTGAGCTTTCCTCCCATTTTTAAAGTTTTTTTAGATGAATTTTCAATTTGTCTTTCTTTAATCGAGCTTGATAGGAAAATATCAAATGTTTTAGTAATTGTGTAATTGTATTTTGATGTTAAATTAACGATCTTAACCTCAATCCATGGCTGGCTGTCTCCATTCTCTGGCACCCATCCCGAATTTCCGTACAGTCGAGCACTGTTAGCGATAAAATTCGCGTCTTGTGTGGAGGCACTGATATTCACCATGCTTTGATTTTTCAATCCCACTGGAAGGCTGCATTCCTTATATGGTATGTTTCTTGACAAGACTAAAAACAAGTAAGCAAAAATGTACAAAAATGATTAGCACCTTGCGACGAGTGGGATAATTGATTCCTATCATACTGACTAACCTCTTTTTTCACAAGAGTAGTAATTGTGTTTCAGTCCACATTGACTTTCAGACCAGGATCCATTCTTTTGTAGGGTGAAACAAAAGTCGTTGGAAAGTGGTTTTCTTGGTTTTATCCAAGCACTGAAGATAACTGGAGTATTATCGATGTGAACAAACTTCTTACTGCTAACATCGTATTTAAGGCCAATTAATACTTTATTAACTGTATCTCGAGAGTGTTGTTGTTGTTGTTGTTGTTTCAGCATTGCTCTCAACATATCATTCTCTTGCTTGGTGTTTACTGATGTCAACGAAGCACTATTATCTTGACATTGTTTATTTGCTTTATCTTTATCTCTAGCAGCCGACCTTCCAAACAATTTATAGCAAGAATCATCAAGCAATTTCCAATCATGATCACAGCCATCTTTATCTTTAAAAAAAAGATATAGTTTAATTTGTGTGATAAGTGTAAAGTGAATACTTGTAATTACTCAGGCCAAATATCGTTTTCCAATCATTGGATCTGTGAGTTAGAGTAGCCCGAATTTATATCAGCCAAGAGCTTGTTTCAAGTTTCGATCTATGAGTTTGCCATGTCAAGGGCGGATCCTGGGAGCCCTCCTTCAGCAGAAAAAAACAAAAAAAAAAACAACAAAACAAAACAAAACCGAAGAATTAGATGTTTCTTTATTGTTTTCCGTTTTGTTGACGCAAGAAACTCAATTAGATCCCCCCCCCCCAAAAAAAAAACTCAATTAGCCCCCCCCCCCCCCAAAAAAACTCAATTAGCCCCCCCCCCCCCCAAAAAAACTCAATTAGCCCCCCCCCCCCCCCCTTAAAATTTTGGCTGGATCCGCCCTTGCATGTCCTGATCTAGATCAGCCCAGAGGTTGTTTCAGAGTTTGATCTGTGAGTTAGCCATGCCCTGATGTAGATCAGCCCAGAGGTTGTTTCAGAGTTTGATCTGTGAGTAAGAGGCCCCACCGCTTCATCACCCTCGATTTCCTTACAAGAGGGTCTACGATGGGTTTGGTCGGACGAGAGGGTGATCGGCCTTATTTTGAAGTCAGGAAAAAGGATGCAAGCTAAAAATGGGAAAGGATTTGGTGTTTTTGAGGTGTCGGGATTCGGAAATTGTTTGCATCGGAATATGGGATTAAATTTTTTTTTTTTTTTGAATTGATAAAATTGATTTCCTTTTAGTATGTTAAGCCATGTCAAGTCACAGAGCGTCACAAGGCGGGATCGGGATTTCAGGGATATAAGCGGCATGGCGGGATCTATGAACCCCTATCGTGGACTCTCTTACAATAAGAATGTTATACAATATTTTGAACATTGGGTCATATTTCAGTAAAGAATACTCGTGGCATCATTTGGTGCAGTAGACTTCTTACCGATACGGTTGCCATCTTGAGTTCTATTGTTTTAATTGAGCCATTTTTGGATTCCGAGGGTTCAATATAGACTGCACGGCTGTCAGAGTATCTCTATATACTTATTTCAATAAAGTTAGTCACCAAAAACCTAGAAAGCTGTGATCGCTTAGAATCATGGGAAATATTTTATATCCAACAAGTAAAGCTTTTGACACAAACTGCAGCAGTTGAGGATGCTCAGAGGAGGTGAACTTGTAAGTGCTAAAAGATCTCAAGTCCATCAACAGTTATCAAGCGGTTGAAACATGTAAAATGTATCTACCCATAATCCTTGTCGGTCTCAGCTTTTCAGGTGACTAAATTTATTGAAATAAGTATATACTGACTATACACTTTTCAGTGAGAAGCTCTTCTTAAAACTAATTGAATTTTCTTACGTAGTTGGAGTAATATGGAAAACAGCAAGACTTCAGATTATTTGAAAATTTAACCCCGCTATTCTATGTTTTATAAAGTTTTTACTTTTTCCCCCTTGGCATCCGATCCCATAATTCAAGGTGGCCGCCGTATCAGTACAAAAGTCTAATTATAGTGCTAACACTGAAATCCTAGTGCAAGAGATATAGCACGTTCACGTACTTATTCATATATTTTCTATATTTCAAGCAGTTTACTAACTCACCGTTACCGTTGAGTGCTGTAAAAGTGGCAAAGTATTCTGCTGAATCTTTGAAAATAACTTGAAGAACTCTTTGTTTTGAAGAATAAATGGACGGAGAATTCGAGTTACATTCCACGATCTGATTGGACAAGACATCCTTCACTTCAATATTATCAGGACATGTATTACTACTTCCCTTGAAATACACAATGGTAAGATTAATATTATATCCGATAGGAACCGTGATGGTCCATGTGTCAGTAGAGCCACTTTGCTCGTTATATTGGTGCTCGAAATGACTCAAGACACCAGCCATACCGTAGACGTCTCTCTGAAAGCCTGTAGTGAATAATTAACAAAAATAATTCTAATTAATAAATAAAAAAGGGGAAACATAAATGAATCTAAAAAGCACTACCATGCCAGATTATATAGATATATGTGATAACCAAAAGGGTCTGTATTTGTCAAAAAATCCCGCAATGATCAATAGATCTTTTTACCTCGGTCGAGTAATGTTTCCGCCCGGGGGGGAGGGGGGGGGGGGTACTACCTCCCCAACTTGGGTAGGGGTACGTGTGCCGCCAGGACCTCAAAACCCCTAACCCTATCGCAGACCTAAAATTTTGATTTTACATACCCTACCCCAGACTAAAACTATGAATTGTACACCCTATCCCAGACTAAAAGACGGAAAATACGGTTTTGCAATCGATTGCAACCAATATTTACTAACATTTTTATCGTTTTTGGTCGGCAGAAAGCGTAGCCTATTCGGCAGACAAAAACGACCAAATCGTTAACCCTATCCCAGACTAAAATGATACCCTATCCCAGACAAAATGTCAAAAAATGATACCCTACCCCAGACCCAAAAGCCGAAAAACCATACCCTATAGGGCGGCACATACCCGTATAGCAAATACACCCCCCCGGGTGTTTCCGATTACAGACCACGTGTCATTCCCTAGAGTATCATTTCTTTGTTTAACAGTTCCCCATGAGAAGGCACATGAATATGGATACAACTCAAACAAAGAATCTTATTCTCAAGACCACGTGTCATTCCCTAGAGTATCATTTCTTTGTTTAACAGTTCCCCATGAGAAGACACATGAATATGTATAAAGAATCTTATTCTCAAGACCATATGTCATTCCCTAGAGTATCATTTCTTTGTTTAACAGTTCCCCATGAGAAGACACATGAATATGGATACAACTCAAACAAAGAATCTTGTTCTCATGAGAATGACACGTGGTCTGAAATGGATACAAATGATGACCAAAGTAAAGAGGTATATTACAGCACATTATGGAATTAGTGAGTATACACTCAATAGAAGAATCGTTGTCAGGTTCAGAAACATAGAACATAGAAGCTGAGACTGAAATGGCACATGGGAAGTACGTTAATTAGATGCATGCTGTGACTGCCGACCCGTGGCATCATCCACTGTTTTTAATATGCGTTTGGCATTCTAAACCGACTGCATGGATGGCGCAAATGAATGAATTATAAAAAGATATAACTAGCTAAAAACTAGTGTGAGCTGCGTCGGTGTTTCTAATGAAACAGTAATGATGAAAAGGTAAATTATACACCGTGAAAAGATGAAACAACTTACTGACGTTTCGGACGCTAGTCCTTCGTCGGAGTAAAAGAGAAAGAAGTGGTAGAAAGGAGTGTATATATGATAGAATAAGACAAAAGAAACCAATGAGAGCAAGGTAGGCAAGGAAACAAAAACAAACAATCAAAATGAATTATAATATAATTATGCCATTTCCCATGTACCATTTCGGTCTCAGCTTTTATGTTCTATGTTTCTGAACTCGACAACGATTCTTCAATTGAGTGTATATAGTTTCGTGAGACCAATATACTTTATGAATTAATGCAATACAAAATAATTAATCAGCCTTAAGCTTCAAGAACTGACTTTCAATTTTAGTTTCATTTTTGTTAATTCCCATTTGTGAGGCGAGTAAGCTGGAGGCAAGTATAAATCATTAAGAACTCGAGAGACAATCAGTTTGATAAATTGAAAATGAGATAACCACAACATACATCTATCGAGGCGCCTAAAGACATTTTAACTAAACTAAAACATGGATGAAATATTAATTTAAAGGAAAAGACAAACAAGAGAATTAAAGCTGCCCTGTTCATTTGACGACTTTTACTTTCAGTGCCAATTAATCAGTTTGAAATTTTACAAAAGCTAGACAGCTAGTCGATTATGGATAGACACATTCATAGTACCCGACAATAACACTATAATGTCTTTTTAAAGCCAGCAACAACAACATCATCGGCAATTAATACCCACAACAGCGCTATCAGTAACAACATCAACGGCAACAACAGCAAAACCACCACGAACAACCTCGGCAACCGCAACAACTACAACGGCAACAGCAACAACAACAACAGCTACAACAACAGCTACAACAACAGCAACAACAACAGCAACAACGGCAACGGCAACAACAACAGCAACAGCAACAACGGGAACAACAACAAAAAAACAAAGACAGCAACTGCAGCAGAAGTAGCAACGCAACAACAACACGATATATAATTAATCCTTTGGCGATGACAAAGTTCATTGAAATAGGTGTACATACATATAGATATAATTGCAAAAGAGAAGCACTAAGCAGTTGAATGTTGTAAAGGATAAGAAAATAAGGCAGGTGTTAGGGTAGATAAGAAATTTGTAACGTTTCTAAGTTAAGTTAGTAAATGTTTTAACTATTAACTTTAAAGAAAAAAATGGACTTACCTTTTGCCAAAGTTAGATGAAGAACAATTGCAACGAGCCCTGCAAAAGCCTTCACCTTTAACACCTGCGAAGAAGCAAAATAATATTTCATTTACCGCGTGCAATTTTCATCAAAATGCATGAAAAATTCTTGCTGCCGTCAATCAAACCTAATCAGTCAGTACCTTCATATTTTTGACTGGCGGCAGCTAGACCAAATTTCATGTTTATCAAAATTGCATTGGAAATAGTAAGAAACTTCTCCTTGTTATCAAATTCAAATAATAAAAAATAAATACTGTTATTTCCTCAAAAAAGACTGTGTTGTATTGTAAATTATTTAAATGAGAAATGAATCTAAATAAGAAGCGTTTGTTTTCATACAAATTGAGAGAAGGCGGAGTTATAAAATATTCAAAAGTATCGTATGGAAAGATCCTTTTTTGATATCCAATTTCGAAGCTCGGCTAAAAAAAAAAACACGTCAGTTTATATTTCTGAAGGTTCGAGTCTTTATATTAAATAACTCTCTTTTTTCTATACAAATTTAGAGAAGGAGGTATATATAAAAAAGTATGAAAGAAATAAGAAAAGTTATTATACAACACACTCAATTTTCTACGACCATACATTTTTCGAGTGCAATTACAGAGCGATAATACAGGTCTGTGAGCCGGTTTTGAACGAGTTTTTGCTGATGTTAGCGCAAAGAAATTTTCTCCTTTTCCTTTGTGAGGCTCGCGTCAGTGGTTTGAGCTCGTCGAGACTTTCAAGTTTGCTTTTTTACAATTAAAAAATTGTAAAAAATTGTTTTTTCGTGTCGTACAATTAACACTTGACTTGGACCGATTGACAATTATTACTCGTAAAATTTTCCGGCTGTAATACACAACTAGCAGTAATAACCTTCAAATGAGAAACTGTTTTGATCTTTATTCTATACAAATCGAGAAAGTAAAAAAATCTATGTATCTAACTTTTTTTTTTTTTTTGAATACAAATTTAGAGAAGGAGTTATAAAAAAGTATGAAAAAATGAGAAAAGATAATAAACTGCTTTATTTTTTCTATACATATTGAAAAAGGTGATCATAAAAATTGTAAAATTACAATATTCGAGAATATTACATTGGCTGGAGGTTTGTTTGTTTGTTGTTTTTTTTCCTGTACAAGGCTAGTGTAAACTTTTTTTTTAAATCTTAAAACATCATTAGTCAGTTTAATATGAAAGTAAAAAAACTTTCTTTTTTTCCATACCAAATTGACAAAGAAGTTCTTTTTTGACTGTGACACGTAATGTAAGCTGATCACTTATGAGGAAAGAAACACTTTGTAAAAAGTAAAATCCAATTGCAAATTAAAAGCTTCGCTTAAATGTATACAACCATCACAAATACCGTACATAAAATCATCGAAGCAAAAAGTTATTCTCCGCGTTATCTCAAAAGATAACGACTTTTAGATTAAAAAATATATAAATAAATAAATAAAAGTATAGCAAGCAACAGTTTTTATTGAAAGTTGTCTCATAATTATGGCACTCAAACCTAGCAACTGTTTGTCTCATATAATTTTTAACGTAAGACAGGCAAAAAACATTTTTAACTGGGACAAAAATAGTGAGTATGCTGTAAAATTCATATGGGCGGGTTGGGATGTATATATATATATATATGTTAATCAATGATTCAAACGATACTCATTGATAAGCACTGCAATAATGGAGTAACTATGACAACAATATATATAGAAAATCTCATTTAGCTTCAAATATACCGATAAACACATAATATATTAAACATTAAATTAACCGGGGTTAATAAATAATAGTAAATAGTTTTAATACATTTTGCTTTTGCCTTTTCAAATCGTTTTCTGCTTTCTACAAGCTTGAAAAATAGGAAAGCTCGTTCGTTTTCACTAATTCACGCTGTTTGAATTTGGAGTGAGTTGCAATATCACCAACCTCAACTCTTTGCTTCTCCGTTTTACCACATAAATTAAGTACGTACTAAATAATAAAGTCCATACTAATTTACAATATATAGTATATGCTTGAAAAAAATTCAAGGAAGTTGAAATCAAACTGATTAACTTAGTATAATTTTATCGTATTTTTATACTTGTTATACAATACATGCTTAAGGATCGTAAAGGAAGTGGAAATAAAACTGAAATACTAAAGTCCTTGAACTTCATCAAGTTCTCATAACCTAGTACAAGTCACCATGTGTGATCACATCTCTGTCACTTGACAAAACTAAACTGATTTCCCCAACTCAATTTTACCGACTTTTAAGCTTACTCTGTGAAAATAAAAAATAAAAACGTACAGGTGTGCGGAAATAGCAACATATATGAGGACGGTTAAGCGTTTTTGTTTACCTTGCATGATATGAAACTTAGTAATCATAACGGGAGGAGGAAATAATATATTCTTAACTGCCTAATAATATATTTTAGTCAAGAAATGTGTCTTTGAAACATAAAATGACAAAAAGAGTTTCCCATGAACACGAAGTTATTCGTTTTAAGAACAGAAGGAAGACTTCGTTTTTGTTATTAGAACTGTAAACGTGAGTTATCGTCTAACAAAAACAAAAAGGTTCATGGCGAATTTATTAATACAAACTTGAAGAAAAAAAACCCGGCTGTTTTACCTTTCTCATTTCCATCGAAGTAACTGGTTTTTCGTCAATCGAACATTAACAACCTTTTTTACCAGAGCTGCTCAGTATTTTAAGAAGGAAGAGTATGGTAGTCTATGATTTTCGAATGGCATGCGAGTACGTTATAAAAACGTTTGACTGATCGATTTTGCATGCCAGATGTCGTCTTAACTATATTCCCCTCAAGAACGCTAACCAATTTTAACCATCTCTTGAATTATGTATGTCTTGTATTCAAAAGTCATATCGGCAGAAGGAACCAGCAATGCAATTCATGACGTACGAACCGTTATTATTTTTAAGCTTACCATTTTAAATAGTTTACCAACAGAACGTTTTCAATTATTTTAAAATCATTTGAAACAATGCCAAACAGGAATTTTGCGTAATTTTCGAAAGAATAAATATCTAGAGTAGGACATCAGAACCATTTTTCCTCTCGTAAAAAGGTGAAGATCAGATAAAGACTTTTCCATTTTTTCCTTTTTTTTTTTTTTTTTTTTTTGTTAACCGGACGTCTTTCATTAAAACCAGAACACTAGCCAGATGGTGTCCTACGGCCTTGTAGAGCTAAAGATGGCTTGTTTAATGATTCTCAGTTTTCTATATTAGGAGAACCAAACTTACGAATGAGATATTGAATTTCACTCACTCCGATGTATACGAACTTAGGGACGGACCAATAGATAGTTGATGGGGGTTGCGTAAATCTCAAAAAAAATATCGAGCAAGCACTTCCAAAGAAAACTGAAAAATCTAACTGTACGCAAAAAGATAACTACGTGCAAGGGTTGAGCCAAAGAAAAAAATATCATGCAACCAAAATTCCTGGAAAAAATATCAACCAAGCAGCCTCAAAAAAATATATATATCTTGCAACCTCTTCTGCTAGAAGAAAAATATCTCACTGTACGCAAAAAAAAAAAAAAAACGTACAACGGTTGAGCCAAAAAAATAAATATCAGACAACCAAAATTTCCGCACTACCCCCCCCCCCTCCCCCATCGATTATCTAATGGTTCATCCTTTATTTATAAAACTCATTAATAATTCATGAAGAAAACACAATAGAAATCATGACCATGAAGGTGATTTTATATCGGATAAAGATTCGTCTTCATTTGCATAAACTTTAACTTGGATTTTCTCTATCAAACTTGGTTCATTTCGTAAAAAAATCGGTACACAATGAGAACAAACATCATAAGTTTTCTAAGCCGTTCAATAATCTCGCAGATCGTGGTTTATCGGGTCTAAAACCACTCGGCTGCGCCTCGTGTTTTATACCCGATAAAACACTCCTGCTCGTTTATTAAACATTACATAAATACCGCTCCAACGTAACACCGAATATTTGAAGTGTGCGCACCGTACCCATGTCAACAAAAACGTACGTACATACACCTTTAGAAACAATAAAACAAAATTGACTTTTTAATATGTAGTTGCGTTCATATATTGTTAATTAAATGTTATATGGTTGATAACTATGGCTCAGCACGAATGGCGAGCACGAGAAAGCCGGTAATTTCTAACTCCAGTTCACTCGACTTTTCACGTCAACATGGGATAAACAGAAATTTCTGACTCACTTCTCCACTCAACGTTTTATGTCTAAAGCACAAGAACAAAGAGAAATTGGAATATGAAGTTTATGTCCTTGAACTGAAGTCCAATTTCAGTTTAATCCCTCACTTTTGCTATCCCTAAGAACTATAGCTACATAAATTATACTGATAATCGAAGTTTGATTTTGAAAGAGGAAGGTTTCGGGAAACCAATGCCAGCCAATGCCAACAAACAATTTATTCGAACCAATGTTTGTTGTTAATAATATTTTATTTATGTAGAAACTTCACGTACTTAGCTAGCTCTTGCGTAAAATATCGTAAAGTGCCAAAAGAAAAGTGCTAAAAAAAACGTTTTCTTTTCCTGTAATAAATAAAACATTGGTTCGAATAAATTGTTTATCGGATATATACCTAAAGGAGGTGTTTCATGTCTGTTTTTATTTTACATCGTATTTAAGAGAGAGGCACCGTGTCGTTAATGAGTCTCTCTAGCCAGATGCTAATTATAATGCTTAGCATTAAAATCCACACTCATTACCACTAGATTTAATATTCTAAGCCCACAGCGTAATTTCAACTCATTGGTGTGGAATAAACTTATTTTCCTATTGGAATTGAACTTATTTCAGTAAGGAAGGTACTTTTTTAATATTTAGGGAGGGCTGGTGCTTCAGACATTAAACATTTGAACTTTGTGGAGTGTGAAACTTTTTTATTTTGACCAAAACTGTTTCCTTGTTGAGTTAATAGAGGTACCAATGGGGTTAGTAGTGAAATGGAAATTGGCCAAAAATATTAGCTAACTGACGAATAACCTAAAATTATTAGTTACTGTATGTAACAGTTAACTGATTTCATTATTTTGGTTAATATTATGGCCAGCGCTCGTAAAATAACTGACATTCGGCCGGGAAAAAAGTAGTTAACTGATAATTAATTGGGTACCCCCATTGACACACTCGAATAATTTCTTACTGAAAGAAGGGAGGAGGGGGGCTACAGCCATTAATAAATTTAAAAAGTTCATTGTGAATCCCCCCCATCGCCTTTCTACCATAATTTAGTAAAAATACACAAGTGATTATTGAAAATCTCGCTCTGATTGATCGAGAAACTCACACACTACCACGCGATAATCACCTCCAGCGATAATCCAAAATGGCGGCCAGCCGCTTTGTTACCGGAAAAAAGGTGTCATTTAGCTTCTTTTTTTTTCTTCCTTTTTTTGAAAGGATCACCTGTTTATTATACTAAAACAATTATTTGCCTCAGCCTCAGTGAATATCGGGAAATGATATTCACTTCGCCTTCGGCGAATAATCGTTAAATAAAAGATCGGGGGATAACAAAATTGCGTTTTAACCTACCGTCGCTACAAAGTGATCAAAGTAGGGTTCAGAAATATTATTTTTTCAGTAGGCTAGTGAAGAAATAGGAGAAAACTCTTAAAGCACAGGAAAAATACAGCCAAACGACTGGACGTCGAATTTCTTTTACGACTTTTTATGTTTTGTTTAGAAAAAAAAATGAAGTCTTTTGAAATATTATTGATATTAATTGCTTTCCTGTCAAAATTCCTGCCCACGTAAAGACGTCAGATGCCAAATAGTAAGATTAATTTTTAATCCTTAATTTATTTTTTCAATACAAAAAAACTGAACTCTTCTCTTCTCTTCTCTTCTCCTCTCCTCTCCTCTCCTCTCCTCTCCTCTCAATCTTAACTTATGCATGCGAGATTTGGAGTGTATATCAAAAGCACGACTTTGAAAAATGGGACAAAAATCCTGATTGAAAAAGGTCACTACGTTTTGGCGGGAGGAGGGAGGGGGGGGAGGGGAGGGGAGGGAGGGGAGGGGGGGGGGGGGGGGGGGGAGGGGAGGGGAGGGCAGAGGGAGGGAGAGGGAGGAGGGAGGGGGGAGAGGGGGGGGCGGGGAGGGAGGGGGGGCGGAGGGAAGGGAAGCGGAGGGGGAGGGGAGGGCAAGGAAGGAAGGGAGGGAAGGGAAGGGCAGGGGAGGGAAGGGAAAGGGAAGGGACGGGAGGTAAGGAAGGGAGGGAAGGGCATGGGGGGGAGGGGCAGGAGGGAGGGGAGAGGGACAGTGGAAGGGCAGTCAGTGATTGCCTGTCAGGAAGGTTCCTTAGTTCCTTCCTTCTTTCCTTCCTTTTCTTTTCTTTTCTTTTCTTTTCTTTTCTTTTCTTTTCTTTTCTTTACCAACTTCGTCCAGCCAGCAAGTGTTTCTGGGTTTTCAATAGTACCGAGTGGAGCCTGGTTCCGAGTCGATGTGAACAAGACAAGATGGCGGAATACAAGGGAGCTTCACGTGAAGGACAAAGGGCTCAGGCCTTGTTAAAAAAGAGAGAAAAGATGAAAGAAGACATGGAAGCTATGAAAAAGAAGATATCGGAGGTATCTAGTATATCATTATTTTAACATCTCTTCTAAATATCCGCTTAATTATAGATTTTTGTATGAGCACCATTTCACTCTGTTTGTAAGCTTATGTTGTTGATGTAGAACATTCCCTCTTGTTTAACATAAGCTAACAACATTATCTTATTGCAGAAAAATAAAGTAGGAGACATCACCAGCAAGTTTTCTTCCCAGTACGATGTGGTTGAACAGCGGCTTAAGGAGAGTACAATAGGTAATTTGTTAAACATAAGTACAGCTGTATATTCTGCTATAAATTTATATTTTTATATTTTTATTCAATCCTCTGGTTTATGAGCTTTGAAATAACATTTTACGGCTGGGACCCTGTTACTAGCAGTGCAAACAAAAGAAAGAAAAACAGAGTACCCTGTGAAGATTTCAAGCAACTTATCAACAAAATCACTTGATTCTGATTGGACAAGAGGAGTACAATTAAATCCCAAATTGTACAATGTAAAGTCCCAATTAAGTTGCTTAATTTCGTTAAGTGTATTATAAACAAAAAATGCACAGTCTAACACAAAACTAACTATTTTCCTAATCCTTTTTCTCAATAAAAGTCTGTACATTTTTCTGTAGAAACACTTGAAAATCTCTATTATTTCGCTTCGAGCCCCATTTGTACTGAAAATTCAAGCAAAATTTCTGCTCCCGCTCTGTTGTTTTTGATTGGTGGAAAATATCAGGCCATCAGTGATTTTCACGTTCTGATCACATGCACTTGTTTATTTTCATAATTGTTGTCACATGCAACTTGTTTCCTGAACAGGAAATAAGTAACTTATTTCCCAGTCGGGATACATTTAGATTTAACTAGTGTCACATAGTCATCTTTCAACCAATGAGAGTGTTCGTTATATCGGAAAATTTCATAGCTATATAACAACAAGCATTACACCAATTTAGTGGTTTCAGTCTTGAAAATATAAAATAGGTGAAGATGAGGAAATATCCAAAAATACTTAATAGCTAAAATGGCTGATTTTTCTTATTATTATTCTTGTCAAAAACACGACAGCTTGTCTTGATATATCAAGTGTTGCTCATACATGTAGTGGAAGAAGCAGTTATAAGGACCTTGATTATTTAATTTAAATGCATACTCATAGTTTATTTTCAATGGGTCTTCCAGTGACCTGGCACCTATCTTCGTTTGATCTGTGTATACAATAGGACACTTGCATTATGGCATCAGGTCACTAGTCCACTACCAGAATCGCTTGCACACTTTCTTTTGCTCATTTGATTAGCAGCAATTGTCTTACTATTCTCATGAGGGAATATAAATTTGAAGAAGAAAGAAAATTTTCCAAGCATTTTGGTAATGGTAGTAAAATGACCCCATGCATGCAAACGGCCTATTACATTCATATAAGTTGTGTTTTTCAAAGGTTTGATGACTCTTGACGAGATGAAAGCCAGAAGAGATACCTTGGTCAAGGAACATGAGAAACACTTGGCTGCCAAGCTCAAGTCTGATGAACAAGAGTAAGGCTTGTAAATAATAAATAATTAAGATATTATTAATGAAAAGTGACATGAGAACATTGGTGAGAGCACTTGCCTCTCACCAAGAGTAAGGCTTATAAAGATAATAAATAATAAAGATATTATTAATGAAAAGTGACATGAGAGCATTGGCGAGAGCACTCACCTCTCACCAAGAGTAAGGCTTATAAAGATAATAAATAATAAAGATATTATTAATGAAAAGTGACATGAGAGCATTGGCGAGAGCACCCACCTCTCACCAAGAGTAAGGCTTATAAAGATAATAAATAATTAAGATATTATTAATGAAAAGTGAAATGAGATCATTGGTGAGAGCACTCCCCTCTCACCAAGAGTAAGGCTTATAAAGATAATAAATAATTAAGATATTATTAATGAAAAGTGATATGAGAGCATTGGTGAGAGCACTCACCTCTCACCAAGAGTAAGGCTTACTATGGCTCATGATGGTGATAGAGCGATAGAGAGAGACGACTGGGGACGAGTCAGGGAAGGGCCTGGATGAAAATTACTGTGTGTAAATCTAGTTACCCTATTGAATAGTGTAGTGTTTTTTGTTTGTTTTTGTTTTTTGTTGTTTTTTTTTTTGTTTTTTTTTTTTTGTTTTTATTATTTATTTATTTTATTGTGTAGTGGACAGTGAGAGAGTTGATTGTAGGTCATATCAATGACAACCAGATTTACAGTATGTTTATTAATATCCTTTTTAGAAACAAGAAATCCAAAAGAGAAAAGAAAAGAGAAATGCAAAAGCAAGCAGCGGCATTATCATTTGGACTTGATGAAGAAGAGGAAGAAGAAATTGGTTAGTAATACAGTGTATAAGCAACTCTTGTCGAAGCAAACACCTTGGGACCGTCTCTTGGTGTCCCTATAATAGTGATTGTCTGCAATAGCTAGCAAAAGATAATTCATGAGTAATTTTTTCTGTGATTTTCGGAAAAAAAAGTCTGACAGCCAAAGTTAAGTGAGCAAGTTCGAAGAACCTATACTTGCATAAGCGCAAGATAATTTATTGATGTCTCAGATGACCAAAATTGAATTGAAGTTTTGAAATGGTGGTCATGATACAAGGGTTATCGCAGTAATTATTACAGTCAAGTCTTTGTCAGTATTTTTGATGAAGATTTTCCTCCTCAAGCTTCCAGCAATATCAAGGCAAAAATCCACTATATTGATTTTTTTTTTTTTTTTCAACTTAAGAAGATGCAGGATATACCCTTGATAATATATATTATTCATTTTTACAGTAGATATACCAATAAAAAAGAAAAAACTGGGGAAAAATCCTGATGTTGATACCTCATTTTTACCAGACAGGGAAAGAGAGGTATGAAACTACAGATTGGTAACAGTTTTGAAATTCTATTTTTTATCAAATAATACTTGACCATTGTTACCATCTAGACGTAAACAACAGGCATCACAACACGTTCTAACTGGCTCCTGAAACTCATTAAATGTTTGTCGGCTAAAAATAATGGCAACAATGTTAATATGATAATGATAATAAAGTATTTATGAAGAACCATTTCGGTTAGCTCAATGGAGCTATTACAATAAAAGTCAATTCATAGTTTTAAAAATAAATAAATAAACTTTATTAAAAAATGATGTTATTTCAAGCAAAATAAGCATTCTTGAACAAAAATTTTTTCAGACTAGGTTTAAAGATTTCATTGTTATTACTGTCTGATCTGAGGTAGCGTGTTCCACAGTTTAGGAGCAGCTATGCAAATTGCACAGCGATCATACATTTTTGGATGGAATGAAAGCTTCTTTGATAAGTTCTTCTTTGATGAGCGCAGGGGAAATGTTTGTCGATTTCAAATGCCTTTTATGTCGATGTTTTAGCCAACAAATAAATATACGAGGATCAGGAGGCAGTTAGAACAAAACCATTAGAATTGATGTCTAGTGTTCAGGCCTAGGTACAGTACAGCTCGCGGGGATGTTAACATTCCACCTGTGCAAACAATACTACTGTAAAAACTACACGCATCTGATTTCTTCATTAACTATTGTTCATACTCACAAGCATAAACAAATCAAATAGTTTACAGAGAAAACAAAGTTCGAAATAAAAAGAGTGTTTTGGGTTACATGTAGTTACATGTAGTAACAACAGTATTGGAAGTGCCTTATTTTTGCACTCATAATAATAATAATAATAATAATAATAATAATATAAAGAGGCTTGTAAAGCGCCACTCATACACGTGTTCTGTGTTGACTTGAAACTTATATTTACTTTTTATCTATTTTTCCTGCATGTTTATATCTTGAAAGGAAATGGAAAGAATAGAAAGGGAACGTCTTGGACAGGAATGGATTGAAAAGCAAGAAAAAATTAAAAGTGAGATCCTTGTCTATTATGTCATTGTCAAAGTCCAACCATGACCCTGGTCAGGGACCCACCTTTATTCATGGTTCTGGGGGGAAATCGGATTGTATAAAATTAATTATAAACTGCTGGTCTTGTTTATTGCAACGTAAAAATATATTTAAAAAATTGTCTCATAGTCCTTGTGGTACTCTTTTTAAAGAACAAATTCTGGGTTACATATTTATGGGACGATATTTTAATTGTGCTGGAGTAACTGCTGCAACTTGGTTCGCTTATTAGTTTGAGTCCAAACACCTTTCTTCCCCCCCCCCCCCCCCCCCTCCTACCATGAGCTCCTGGAAATTCTCAACTAATTGTGTACAGTAACATGTTGTATATGCCTAAAGATATGACCTTCTTCCTGCCTGTGATTGGATATTTAGTATAAAAATATTGCAGATATTTGATTTCGACATCCAGGATTACGCCATCACCAGGAATTGTGGTTGCCTAGTGGGATCCCCACCCCACCCCTACTGTCTAGATTATGTCAAATCAGATAACTAGACTTAACTAGACCCCTAATGGTCTTGGCTTTTTGTTTCTAGATGAAGATATTGAAATAACTTACAGCTACTGGGATGGTTCAGGTCACAGAAGAACTACAAAGGTACTTTACATGTAAATACTACAGATCCCACTGAACTGTGGCAGTGCATCGAAAATTCATGTTGCTACATTGTCATCAGTGAAAACAGAGTGTGCCTGTCAGTGGACAAATGTGGGTGTGGTAGTGACATGAATTTTGCCTTGCCACAGTTTGGTGAGATCCGTAGTACATTACTACATTACTTAATTACTGTGGGAGACAATAACCCTGGAAATGTCTCTCTTCAAATCTCAGACATTTATGAGACTTTTTAGATCAATCAATCAATCAATCAAAGTTTATTCACACCAAAAAATATTGAAGGAGTAATTACATTGAGATGCATAAAGATTATATAAATCATAATCATAATCATTTTACTGATGAAGGCCATCGGTATATGGTTGGAACATCTATTTCTCATACATTAACAGAGACACACCAAATATTATTGATGATTATTACTTTTGTTGGCCAGTAATCATGACCCACAGAGTGGAAGAGGCCTCACAACTTTTCTATCTACAGATAGTTAAATTTTGAAGGAAATTTAAAAATAAGTAAATCATTGTTGCTCTTCAAAAATGGTTCATTCATAAAGCCCCACCACTTTCTAAGCTTGCTCTGTGGGGTTCCCAATTATCTCAGTCAGCAGCATGAATCTTTTAATTGAGCATAGTGTTTTAGATGCTTCTATCATTTATTAATAATCATTAACTTATTAATGATACTCGTGTTGCATTCGTAGATGAAAAAGGGCAATAGCATTTCACAGTTTCTACAAAAATGCATTGAAGAACTACGAAAAGATTTCACAGAATTCAGGTAAGCATATACTGTTTTTGTCCATATTTTAATCTTGAGTTCTTGCTGTCTAGGGAGAGGGGGGGGCAGTTATTGTAGTTGCACTAAAAATGAGAGTGAGAGTAAAGTAAGAGTTTATTAGTCAAACATGAGACATCTGAAGTGACAGTACAGTATACTAACCTACCTCACCCTTGTTTAGAAAATATTCAAACTTGAACTTCTTATCCACAGAGCTGTTACCACAGAAAACCTAATGTACATAAAAGAAGATCTTATTATACCACATGTGAGTATTGTATCAGGGGTTTCATGAATTGTCGATAAATCGAATATTATATTTTTTTTGTGTTTGAGTTCAAGATACATGCAAGGGCGGATCCAGGGGGCAAAGGGGGGGCTGAAGCCCCCCTTCAGCAGAAAAAAAAAACCAACAAAAAACAAAAAAAAATTGAAGAATTAGATGTGTTTTTTTATTGTTTTTCATTGTGTTGACGGAAGAAACTCAATTAGCCCCCCTCCCTAAACTCAACTAGCCCCCCCCCTAAAATTTTGGCTGGATGGGCCCTTGACATGCATGTCATTCAACGCAAGTGAATGACAAAAAAAATGCATATTTAATTTGTTTTCCTTTGTAATTTCCCTGAGGTCTATATGTCTTCTAGAGTATTGTAAATAAGTATTGTGAAATGAGGTGCGGCACTATACTGAATAGACTGCAATGACGTTTAATAATAATAATGGGAGGTTCTTATATGGCTCATTTCACATTGTCTCTATGGGCTTTAAAAAAAATTTTTTTTAAATTTAGCAGTGGCATTTTTACAGAGTAGTAGATCCACACTGTAATTCAAATGGGAATTTAGGAGTTGATTTTTGCGGAAGGAGGAAAGCTGGGGAACCCGGAAAACCCTCGAAGCACAGGAGAGAACTAACAAACAACTATACTCACATACGACACCAAGCTCAGCGGGACTCGAACCCGGGTCTCATTGGTTGGAGGCGAGCGCTCTCACTGCTACGCCACCCGGGCTTTACATCTGTGACCAGCAGAGGATTTTATGGGCTGCATATTATGGCGCTATTAGCAGCCGTGCAGCTTACAATCATGAGTGATTTGTTAGTACATTAGTGTTATGCCTTCAAATTGGGATAGGCTGTTGAACTGGGAGACAATTCCTATGTTTAATAGTTATATTGATCCTTATCATGATTATTTTTCAGCATTACACATTTTATGATTTCATCATCAACAAAGCACGAGGAAAAAGTGGTCCACTGTTCAGTTTTGATGTACATGAAGATGTGAGGATGATTAATGATGCAACAGTTGAAAAAGATGAGGTACGTTGGATTACCTTTCCATGACCGAGCAATGTGCCAGGATAACTTTGTTTGTTTATGATGGTAGTAATAATGTGATGTTGATGATGATCAGGGTCGTGATGATGATGTTAATGTTGATAATAGTGGTGATGGTGGTGGCGATTATCACGATTGTGGTGATGGTAATGATGATTGCGATGAAGGAGATGGTGGTGGTGGTGGTGGTGGTGGTGATGGTGATGGTGATGGTGATGGTGATGGTGATGGCGATGGCGATGGTGATGGTGATGAAGGAGATGGTGGTGGTGCTGCAGATGATGATGGTTTTATTGATTTGATGATGATGATGGATGATATATATCATTGCGATAACGGTGATGGAGTAAATACAGTTATGATAATGATAATGATGTATTCATATACTTACTACATCAATGAACGATTTTTCATTTCATCCGTTCATACATTTCTTTCATTCTTTATTTTTTCCTTCTCTTTTCTATTGCTTCTCTCTTGCTTCTCCTCATGATTCACTCTAGTATACTTCCATCTTAGTCTCATGCAGGTAAAGTTGTGCTTCGTACTTGGTATGAAAGAAATAAACACATCTTTCCAGCCAGTCGATGGGAGCCTTACGACCCTGAGAAAAAATGGGACAAATACACGGTATTATCAATATTTGAATGGACTTTATGATGACTCAACAACAACAACAGCAGCAACAACAACAACAACAACAACAACTTTATTTTGTACCACTCTCTTATAGGATTTACAGCATTTGTTTTTTATATATACAATATAGATAATTTATAAATGAATCTAAATAGTATTAAAAACACAGTTATTTATAGTATATATACCAAGGCAGATAAGTGAAAAGAAGGTACAGGTTGTCTGCAACAACCACAAGGCTAAGTAAAAACAGACAGCCCGTTCTATGTTATTAAGGAAAGATGATTTTAAGTTAGATGGCACAAAGTATAGTGTTTGTTACTGATATAACACATAATGATGATTGATTCCAGGATTACCAAGCCAGATAATGTATACAGCTATTTCAAAAATGGTTGAATACTGAATACTGCATACTGAATAGTGCATTAGATAGGGTTTAGAGCCAGGGGTCTGTATACATAAACATATTCATTTAACTTCCAAAATTCCAACTCGTTATTTGCGTGGATTTATTGATTTTGTTTCTGTCTTATTCCCAGGTATCTGATATTGACACGCCCAAGACAACATAATAAACAGCTGAATAGGTCAGGTACAGAATAAAGCGTCTTAAAAAACATGCATCATGGCAGTGATTAGAAACCAAATGTATCCACCTTTTTGAAGGAGATTCTGAGACGAAATGTATATTTTATAACGTTCAATAAAAAGGGCTTCGTGCAAACGCTCATTTTCTTAGGTGTCCATTAAGCTGAGTCCTTAAACATTCATTGGTTGTGCAGCTTTTTCCTCGCAGCCCGCCGTATACTATTCTATTTTTTCGTCAACCAATATGCTTTACTACTTATTAGAGCGACATCTGAAATGACAATTAGTGTGTCACCCTGTACATTTTACGAAACATCAATATAGCAAACTTTAAAACAACCCGCTCTAGGCTGATCGAATTCAGGGCATGGCTTACTCACAGATACAACCTCTTGGCTAATCTAAGTAATGACTAAGCAAATTAACAGATCAAACGCTAAAGCAAACTCGATGCTAGCCAGAATCAGGGCAGGGCTAACTCACAGATCAATCTGTATACTTATCCACCCCTCCCCTAGACAATAATCATTAGAAACACAGGAAGCCCTACTTCTAAATATCAAACTTCAATTTTATAGATCCCTGAAACAGCATTTGGTTTACTCACAGATCGAAATTGAATTTAACGTGTCAATAAACCCTTCTCAAAATTATCCTGGATGCAAGGTTAACTTGAAAACACTTTTTTTCGATGGAATTTGTGGCATTTCTTTTGTGTTTTTATCATTTTGAGAAGGTTCTATTGCTGCGCTCTTCAAATCTTATTCAACCGGAACACTGCGTAAGATCGTGACGTCATGCTATCTACTCCAAAACCACGGACGGAAAATAACAATTAGCGAATGCTGCAGTCTCATACTTTCAAAGTGAAGCAGCTTAATCAGTTCGTTGTTGACCCATTTTTTACCTCGTTCGAAATGTGTATTCTTAGTCAAGCTGAAGTTAAACGTCGAGTTTTACAGTAAGACTTCACCATTCGGGACCTGCTTTTGATTGCCCTATTGTAGAGCCCCTCGTTTGTTAGGTAACCTTTAGGTTTAGTTGTTTGGAAGACCAAACTGTTGTCATCTTAATCGTATGTATTGTTTTGTAAATCATGAAACTTTTTGTGAAGGATTTCAAATGGTCCGTGCACATTGAAAACCCTTTGGTCTTTTGTGTCATTAGACTCGGCTCATTTGAAGTTCAATGTTTGTATGCGACCTAAAGGTATCCCAATGCTCATTAAACTCAATAAAGCTTTTAATAGCGCAGCGCACTGATTCTAAAAATAGCTTAAAGATTCGGACAAACATTGCATTCTGTTTAACCGCTACGAAAACTATACGAACCGATTTTATTATTTTTACTTAAAGTTACAATAATAACCCATGTAAACTAAGATCAACTGCGATCGGTTGTGAAAATTATCTGCTGAAAGTAAACTTGTAAGTTTGTTTGTCCGAATTTCGCCTTTGTCTTCGTTTTTATGACGTCACGGTTGCGCTGCGCTATTAGTTTTGTAACATGCATAGCGTGGTTAGACTTTACTATGTTGTTATAATTGAGGTCTTTGATTGGTCAAATCTCTCTTGAGTTTACACGGTTTACATGGCTTCAAGTTTTCATTTGCATCAAAACGTTTGAAAAGGTCCACAGTACTCGAAGTTCTATGGTTTGAAATCTAGAACCATCGAAACAGTACAAAAAGAGAATAATCGTTCACTGTGGCCTCAAAGTTGATATGAAGACATCTTTACCGTTTCGTCTCACGATCTGAATTTTCGCTGAATTCTTGACCTGGGGAAAAAACAAATTGTTAAACTTAGCTGTACGATTGATACTGACAACATACCTACCTGCTTGGACCCTGCTTGTGAGAAAAGGTCACTGAAAAGGAAGCAAGGCTAATCGAGTTTTCGGGTCAACTAAACTAAACTCTAAAACAAGAATAAATATGTCAATGCTCAAAGCGTTTGCTAAAGAAATGTTTACGAACGACACTGGAAACGAGGAGGAAGACAAATACTTAGGATTCAACATGAAGGAACAGGTAAAGACTAAAAGTAACCTTATTTCGAAATAAAACCTCATCTTGATACTTTTTTCGAAGTGGCTATTCGTATACGTCACCCGTACACGGCGACATGTATTTGCTATTCGTAATGGTACCCTACGATAGCATAAATTAAGCAATAATTCAAAGCCGACAATGAGGACTGGACGTGATTTCAAGTCCTTGCAAGTAGTTCCAGTACGAGGCACAGCCGAGGACTGGAACTAATTGCGCGGACTTGAAATCCCGTTCAGTCCGATATTGGAGGCTTTGAAATGACTTCTCATCTCATTAATTATTCGACTTGGAGTAACTGGAACAAAATTAATTCAGTCCTAGGACTGAATTAATTTTGTTCCAGTTACTCCAGACTGAATGCATTCCTTTCACAGCACTTTACCAGGTTTCAAGTAACATCATGTGACCCAAAAATAGCCCATTGATTGGCTGGTTTACTCATGAATTATTAATTAGTATGAGAAGCTATAATAATTAATAATAATAATTAACTTTGTTTATAGAGGATAACACTTGACAGTAATTCAACTGATAAACTCGTGGTCCTCTTTTAACGTCTCTAGTTAATTAGGGACGGGACCGCCATTAACGTGATCATCCGAGCCACGTGAAGGTCTAACCATTTGCAGATGTAATTACAAAGGCAGCACCTTCTCCTCAGTTATTTTAAGACCCTGAGTGTTGGTCCGGCCGAGGCTTGAACCACGACCTCCCGCACAACAGACCGACGCTCTTACCAAGCAGCAGTTAGGTGGACTCGCGAAGCGCCGACAATGCCAAAAATCGCATATCGAAAAACACCAGGGGGGGGTGGGGTTTTGGAGGTCGGTTAACCGCCCTACAGGGGGTCTTGCGCGATCGGCCGACAGCGCGAAAGGTTCCTAACTGCTGCTCTGTTGGGGTCGCAAACGGAGGGAAAGATATCCTTTAGATATACATGGCATCCGTCAACGACATTCAAAACGAAACTGTGCGCAGGCTGGGAAATCAGGTGATGGATAACTCAGATGCGGATTTTGTCTTTGCGACGTTCATGGAGGGCAAGACAGACAAGACTATGAATCACGAGATGGCTGAAAAGATAATCGACAGAATGCCGGACGGCGACTACCGTTTGGAGTTGACGTTCGTGAAGTATTTGGACGGCGAGTGGGTGATAGAAAAGGGCCGTAATCCCATCAGGGCGTCTGGTAAGCAGAGTTTGTTCGTCTTGAATAAGCAAACGAGGCCGGGGGCATTGGAGGGAATTGACATGCTCTTCTATGAGGTCGCTTACCCGGTTACCGTCGTCATTTACGGCGCGTACGAGATCGAGGAGCCTGATGTTAGGAAGTTGCGACCGATGCGACATCCGGGTAATTGCGTCGCGAAATTGGTCAAAGAGTTCTTCGAAGACGCTGCTCGTGGTGGTAAGCTTACGCCAAAGAGAAGCGAAGCCATCAGGAAATGGGAAAGAGATACCAACAAGACTGGAGGTACGATTAAGAACATTCAGAAATTAGAGACGGCTCTAGAACGCCGCATACACGTGAAGGATATCACGGGCGGTTGCATTTACGAAGGGACGAAAAAATATGGAGGTAGAGGTGCCCCTATTGTCATCTACCAACACAATGGACACGCTTGGCGAGAACTTAGGTTCCCTAAGAAAAAGGAAACCAAAGTTTATAAGACGTCGCCGTTGGCAGAATTGGTCCACGAGAATTCCGTTTGGTTGATGGACGCGGAAGGAAGTCAGTTCATGACGCAGGATGGTACTCTCTACCGCCCTGAAGTAGAGCATCAACGTATTCAAAGTGCGTGTGCGACATTAGGGGAAGACTTTTCAGACGAGGTCTTAAGCAGCCGTAGTTTGGACTTCCTAGCTGCGAAGAAAAGAAATGGATGGAAGTCCACGCCTAAGGAATTTGGAGACATAGCCAAAGCCTGCGTAGAGCACGGCCATGGAGGTCTGTGGAACATGGAGTATGACGAAAACGAATACGTATCCTTAGACATGAAACATTGTTACCCTGCCAGTTTTAAAGGCCTCGGGGATTGCAAGGAGTATTACGACCGCTACGGGCATCCGGATTCGCAGTTCTTTCGTGTGTCTTTGCCCGGTAAATATGACGCCCCCAAGTCTACGGGGTTCGTGCGGTTGACCACGTGGAAGTTAGCAAAGGGCTTACATCCGATAATTTACGCGTGGTATGGGAAACATCTGCAGGAGAAAGAATGGATTCCCATACCCCTGCTGAAGTTTCTCGAAGAGCGCGAGCTTCTCACATACACCGCGCATGAAGCCATACTTTGCCGCTCTGCATTTACGCAATGGCTTCCGGAGCATAACCCCACTGCTAGGATCGTCATAGGCAAATTCACCCAGGGTGCAAAAGAAGGAGAAAAGCACATGCAAAGGCGTTTGATAACTGACAACGGAGAGTTGAGTTTCCTCATAAAACGCGCGCATGAGCAAGGAACGATGGTGTCCGTAGAGAAGTGGAATTATTTCATAGAAGGTAAAGGTGAGCAACGATGGAATGCGTTGTGCTATTATCAAGATCATCGCCCGCAATATTACCATTTGCGCGCCAGCATGCTCGCATATGCGCATATCAATCTATTGTCAATGCTGTTGCGTTTTGACAAAGAGGACATACCGCGCGTGGCTACGGATTCTTTGTATGTGAAGCCTGAAGTGTTAGAAAAAATGCAAGAATTCTACACCGAAGATGAACTCGCAGAAAGCGGTCAATGGCGCGTGAAAGATGAAGAGATAAAAGCTTGGAGAGAACGTGTGGAATATCATGGGAAACACGTAAAAGGTGCCGTCGTTCCCACTGAGGAACCATTGCCATCCGTTGTGGACCCCATTTCTTACCAACGCTTTTCGTATCTTTATGGGCCCGGAGGCAGCGGTAAAACCACTAGGGTTTTGGAATTGTTCCCTCGCGTGAAGGTATTGACGCCGACGCACCGTCTGGAAAGAGAATTAACGGAAATGGGTTACGACGCACAGACTTATCACAGCTTCTTTCGCTGGAATGGTCAAAAGTGGGTGCCAGAAGCAATACGCGACATACCTCCGGTGATATTATGGGATGAGATTTGCACCGTGCCATTAGAGATCTTGCAGGAATTTGTAGACTTCCTCCGCGGAAAGTGTCAAGTGATATTTGCCGGAGATCCATGCCAACCTCCTCCCATTTGCGGAGAAATGCCCCACGAGTGGTTAAAAGGAATGGTAGACCATGCAGAGGAAATCAATGCTGACTACCGCAGTAAGGACGAAGTAAGAGACTTAAAGGCATCATTGAGAGGCCTCAGCGATGCAGAGCAAAATAAGACTTTGCGTAAGCATGTGCGGGCAAAATCTTACGAGGACTTCCTTCACGCGTGGCATCCAGAGGATTTGGTGTTGAGCAGCAAGCGCGCAGCACAATCGCGAATACAGAAAGATTTATTAAAAGTACACCGCGAAAGATTCCCTGGCCATTTGGTGCCCGTTTGCTACAAGCCCCACGATACCCGCATGCAGAAGAGAGACGTGTGGGTGCCAGGTACCGACGTCAAACTGCGAAACGCGGTAACTCATGATAAAGTCTGGGTGCCTATGGGAAAGGTTGAAAAAATAACCTCCCATCCAGATTGGCGTTTGGGATATTGCATGACAGTCCACAGCGCGCAAGGTCTAACCGTGAAGGAAACCTTATGGATCATAGACCAGCGGTTATGTTGGAGTAATTTGATCTACACTGCTGTGAGCCGCGTGGAGCATGCCAAACAGTTGCGGAGGGCTTGGGGGCCGCAATTGCGTTACGATAAAACGCCAGAAGATATAGCCAAAGAGAACATTGCTAAGAAACTCCTTCGCTATAAGAGACACGACGAAGGAAAAGGCATGGTGTTCGACCTATGCGTGGACGACGTCTATAAGGAAGGGGCACGGTGTGCCAAGTGTAACATACCTCTACTATGGAGGTTTGACCCAAATGACGATCAGCAGTTCTCCGTGGATCGTATAAATAATAAGCGCGGGCATTGCAGAGGCAACGTAAGACTGACATGCCTAGAGTGCAATCGGGCGCGTGGAGCCGCGCTACTCTGAGTCTTTGGGGACCATGAGCAGCTCTTCCTTGACAAATCCGCGACTTGGGCCATCTAGGTAATACAACACGGGTTGCCCTTCCTTGGTGACGGACTTCGAAATCTCATACGTTTCCAGGGACCAGTTAGGATCCGTGGCTCTCTTACTGCCACCTTCGAGTTCCCCCGGCTGATAGAGGTATCTGACCACTATGTCGCGGGGGAGCTTTTTTTCCTTCAGTCCGACCGCCCTCGAACTTCTGACGTAGGACTTGTGTTCCACGTATTTCTTTTTTATGGCATCCTTGGGTTTTATCCCCGTAGCCCTGGCCGCCTCGTTGTTCAAAGCCGCGACGACCTGGGGGAGCCTCTGAGTCCATTCCCTGTTGCGTTTGGAGGGATCTTCCAGCTCTTTCCAATACTGGTACCCAAAGAGACGCTCAGCCAGGGTCTTATTGAATCTTTCGACAATGCTCTGACCCCTGTGGTACTCAGCTTCGGCTCTCCTAATCTTAGTGCTGTGGTCTTTCAGGGTCTTAGTAACCACGCCCATGAACTCTGTCCCCGCATCCACTTGCAGCAGCTTAGGCCATTTCAAAACGCGCTTATAAATCCTACCTAGGGCTTCTGCGACTTCCCCAGAATCCTTGCTGGTTATGGGTTCGGCGTCTTTGTATCTGCTTGCGATATCAACTACGGTCAAAGCGTATCTATAGGTCTTTCTTCTCACCTTGTCGTGCGGTAAGAAAAGCAAATCGGCCTGATGAACTTCATTGGGGGTATTTACGGTAAAGCTGGGCCTGGGAATGTACTTGGGCACGGGAAGATAAACCTGCCAGAGGGTTTGTTTTCTTAGCCAGTTCTTAGCCGTTTCTTCTGATACCCTGGCCGCGGTCGCGAGTTTCTTGATGGCCGACGCTCCTTTCCAATAGCCTTCAGGCCCATAGTAAATCCTCTTGAGTTTATCCTCTACGCGGCCCATTATATAAATTTGATTCAAGCGAAGGATAAAACAAGATTGATCTTGCGTCCGTTAAAATCCACCGTCTTTCCGTCCACCTTAATGGTGATGTTTATGCTTTCTACCAAATTAGACAAATCATAGCTCAAAGAAATGGGAGTGTATTCTACCAGGTCAAATGGATTACCTTTGGGTGGAAACTTGGACATTAGATTACTGGGTCCTTCATTAAAGTACGAGCTTACTAGGCTGCAGTAAACTTCGTAGTTAGCGGGAACTTTCCATTTCACGTCAAGTTGACCATTGATCGTGGTACTAGTAAGACCCAGGAGTTCTACCAATGAACTGTCCTTTAAATTGGCGCTTCCACTATTTTTCTTGAATTTCATTTCATGGGGTAATCCTGTGGTAAGAGTATATCCATGCTTTGCTAGCTCCTTAGCCAGTGTTATAGGGGTGTAATGGGAATCTGGCAACTTTGGTTTGGTGCCGGAAGTTCCGATGACAAAGCCATTAATTAAATTATACCAAGAATTGTACAAAGAGCAACTAACCAACCGAACCTTACAGGCTTTGATGGGGGGATTCAAGTAAGTGGTAAAGTCATTCTTGTCGCTTTCCAAAAAGACAATCATTATATTAGGGGCATTTTACAATGCCCACGCCAAGGCCACGCCTCCCGCCAGCCCTGCGATGCCAACAAATACCAGCTCATTGTCTTTTTGTTTCTTAGAAGGCTGGTAGTAATTCTTGAACTGAGGCTTTCTCATTCTAAAGTCGGGGTGTGCCTGCGCATAGAGCTTAAAGGCGTAGTCTGTGTTTTCGAAGTTCTTATCCGCCTGCATTTTGTCTTGGTAGTTCTTATCCAACCAATCCCTGTAAGCTTGTCTTTTTTCATTCCAAGCTGCCACGTCTCGCTGATATTTCTCCAGCGCTAAGTCGTGCCTCTTCCTCTCAGCGTTAGATTCTGCGTTTCTATCACCGCTAACTAATTTATCCAGATATCTACCACCATAATTAGCCCCTGTAAATGCTAAAGCTGCAATAACTCCACCTGCGACTAAGCTAACCATTATATTAGACGCAAGCAAAGCTTACGTCGTCGGCAGGTACTTTTCCTTCCGTAGGTAATCCTTTAGCATGATAGCCCCGCCTACGGCAGCGGTCATCTTAGCAAAATTAGCGAAGCTCTTGCTTGGGTCTTCAGTAAAGTCTTCTTTGAGCACTTTCTTACCTACCCAACCAATACCCGCAACGATGGAAGTAATGATAGCTGCTTCTTCAACAGTTTTCAACAACGCGGTCGACATTATATTACAAAGCGAGAAGGTTATTACTCCATTTCAGGGATCTTACTTTTTCTAACCTCCACGGGCGCGTGATATGTTGCGGCCTCCCACTTTACTTTTGGCTTCGTAGCCCGCCATTGTAAGTAGAGGCTGCCTGCTGCTATAGCAACTCCTAACGCGCCAATGACGTAGCCGGGATTCCAAAAGGATTCCTCTTCTTTCTCTTCCACCTTTTCCTCTTTCTTTGCTTTGTTCTTCCTGTTCATCTCCGCGAGCTTCTTCCCCGCGGCAACTCTGCCTGGAGATTTAGCCTTGGTAATCTTTTGCTCGGGCTGCTCTACCTTCGACTCTGGTTCACTCATTTATATCTAAGGACTTGAAGGACTTGATAAGTACTTGACGACGACTTAAGGATGACTTGACAATGACTTGACTAAGTACTTGACAATGACTTGACTAAGTACTTACGAATGACTTGACTAAGTACTTGAGGTGACTTGACTAAGTACTTACGAATGACTTGACTAAGTACTTGAGGCGACTTGATCAGGTACCTCAGTAAGTGCTGCCTGGAAGACCTTTTCGACTTCTCTGTCCTTCTTGAAGTCCTTCCAAGATGTTCCGAAGGAACCTAGTACCTCCTTCAAGTCGACATGCTGAGCTACGTGCAAAGCCACAGAGGCGACTGCCATTAACTTACCACACTTTAAAGACAACCAGCCGCAGGTTATCTTAAGTTCTTGGGCGATAACATAGTCATCTCTTATGTCCTTCTGTAGTTGCTCCACGTCGTCTATAGGCAGCACAAGTCCAAGCAATTTAGTTGCAAGTCGGATAGCGGAGTCTGCTACGGCGTCCGTGGTCTTACTTGCAAGGGCAGCCTCATACCTCTTATGGAACTTCTTGACTTCCTCTTCTGACAACTTATTAACCTGCTCATGGGTAAGTTCCTTGCCTATCATTTCTTTGCACTTCCCAGAAGACACAAGGATGTTAAGTTGTTCCTTGAGGTTACTTTCATCTAGCTGCGTGGGGACTTCATCTAAGAGCTGCTCAATGTCCATATACATTAGGAATCATAGATTCCAACCGTGTATGGAAACCTCAAAGAGAAGATCATCTTGGAATGTTGGTGCGTCTTTAAATGCCGCATGTATTCATGCAACTGTTCCTTGCTTATCTCACCCCCATAGTCAGAGAGAATGGTTTCCAGGTCACTCCGGCTCGGAGTATAAAATACGACCAGGGAGCCTATGTTTTCCCTGAAGGGTTTAGAGACGCTGGTAAGCTGCTGCGAGAGCAACCAAACGCTGATATTGTCGTGTCTACCGCTGAAGGCAAGCTTCACCAACTCCGAAGTGCGTCTTTTTACGTCGTCCCCGCAGGCGATGTCATCCAGTATGAGGAGTGTCTGTGTATCTTTAGGGAATTGCTTGTGCCAAAACTTCAAATGGCTGGATAACTCGTTAGGATCTAAGATATCTACAAAGAAGTCGTCATCTTTCACTCCTATGCCCGTCCAGGTGCGGTTATTCACATAGGTGGGACAAAGTAGCACTATGTAGTCAAAGCGGTATCTAAAGGGTCCTAATAGCTGCTCCACTACGAACTGGGTCTTTCCGCAGCCGGTGGGTCCTACTATCAGAGCATTGCAGGGAATATGGTTCGGATCCATTATATATACGATGGACCCAGTGGACGCAGTAAGAAGGATTGCCGGCGACGCAAAGGATAAAAGAGACACCATAGAAATGCAAAGGGAGGAGATCGATCGGTTAAAGGAGCGCGTGCAGGAATTGTACGATGAAATGTGCGGTCTGAAGCGCGCGGAAAGGTTTGGTGCGCTTTTGACGATGGCAACGTGGGCTAAAGAAAGCGTTAAGGACTTCATGCGATATCCCCTGTAGAATGTCGACGTTTAGGTTAAATCTTTGTTAAGTATATGCTATTTAAAAAGTGTCTTAGAATGTTTACAATAAGGTTAAATCTTTGTTAAGTCGCCCATAAGCTATTCCAAAGAATGCCTCAGAATGTTGACGTTTAGGTTAAATCTTTGTTAAGTCGCCCATAAGCTATTCCAAAGAATGCCTCAGAATGTTGACGTTTAGGTTAAATCTTTGTTAAGGCACCCCGGAAATTATTTCAAAAGTGTCTCAGAATGTTGACGTTTAGGTTAAATCTTTGTTAAGGATGTTAAATGGAGGCTAAGATACTGTTAAGTATATATGGACTGCTTGTTGTGTAAGAAGGTGTTCAGCACCAAACAAAGACTTCAATACCACGTTCGTCGCGGCGTTTGTACAAAGAACCCCCTTAGCCGCGCTTGTAAGGATTGCGGTAAGGAATTCAGCACCGTTCAAAAGATGCAACAACATCAGGATAAACGCATTTGTGGGCTTTGTAAGGACTGTAATAAGGAATTCCACAACCCCTTCGAAATGCAGCAGCATCTGAAAAGGGGCGTCTGTAATCGAACCAGACAGTGTAGTTTCTGTAATAAGATACTTAGTAGTCGTCAACGTTTACAGACGCACCGGAGAACGCATGAAGTGAATTATCGATTTCTCTCCCGCGCTTACGACTTGGAAGGCGTGGATTGCTACCAATGTGCGGATTTGATGAGTCGCTGCCCGCATAAAGAGGATTACTTAAGGAATCGCATAGATTACCATAAGAAGATAGTCCGTACTTTCCCCTCTTTTGAACGCGCCGAAGGCGTTCCGTGGACTAAAAGGGAGTATTGGAGGCAGGAGTGCGATCGTTGTGGTTGCATCAGAGAAGAGGAACATATCTTCAACTGCTTAACAATTACTTAACCTAATTGTTAACATTCTAAGACACTCTTTGAAATAGCTTCCGGGTGTCTTAACAAAGATTTAACCTAGATGTCTGATAACGTTGACATCTTTATTTCGAGGTATGTTATTCCTTAACAAAGATTTAACCTAATTGTTAACATTATTGGGTGTCTTTATTTCGAGGTTCCCAGTGTCTTAACAAAGATTTAACCTAATTGTTAACATTATTGGGTGTCTTTATTTCGAGGTTCCCAGTGTCTTAACAAAGATTTAACCTAATTGTTAACATTATTGGGTGTCTTTATTTCGAGGTATGTTATATGCTAGCCTACGCAGCTGCCTTTCTGGGAGGCATTCTAATTACCCTTTCAATATATGGACTGTATTACTTGCGAACTACCTGCCGACTGCATTACGACTCCCAAAACACGTAAAAAATACACCTGCCTTCATTGCGACAGGGTATTCTCCGAAGGATCCCATTGGTGCTCTGCGGATCCTAAAGCAGACGTCCTTACGAATGCAGAGGACTCTCAGGCTCATACTTGACTACGTCAAATACCCACCTGCCATCCTTCTTACCATGACTCATAACATGGGTAACGTCCTGCCCTTCGATGGCGTACCTTATCCTATCGGGCGCCCAAAGGGTGTATGTTCTTTTTTTATTCTTTAAGACCAAGCGCAGGCGGTCCAAGTCTTCGAAGACCACGTAATTCTTTATCTCGTAAATCTCCCCCACCTGCAAATCCCTCCAGTGCGTTTGTATGAACTTTAACTCGTTAAATTTATCCTTGTCCATATATTCTATGAAATATCTTTAAGTGTGTTGCCAAAGTCTCCGAGGTTTTAAAGCCCTTACAACACCACCTGCAGGGAATTCGTAGGTGTTCAGCATACGCAGTGATCTCCCTGCAAATGACATCGTAGTCGCTGCTTACGAGCACCTTATAGCCGTTTTCTTCATACCTCTGTAAGAGCAGTTGCTGATCCTCAGATAACCTGCCATTGCCTTTTGGGGTCTTTAGCTCTATGCAGAATCCACAGTAATGTGTGTGCGCATTCAAGATCATTAAGTCGGGTTGGCCGCGTTGATATCCTTTCTGCCAGCACTTTATACGTTTGCCGTCTGAATCCTGCAGTTCACCTAGACCAGGGGCTATGAGCATTTGGGGGTAAAACCTGCGGATGTAATCAACGACTTTCTTATGTAAGTCGAACTCATTCTCAATTTTGAATACCAATTTGTTGGGGCCGTCAAAGCGCCTTTCTATCTCATACTTACCGGTTTTCCTTAGCGTGGGAAGGACGTCGCCTAACACCCATTTCCTGAACTTTTTAGCCTCAGCCTTTTCAGATCCGAATATCAATTCGTAAAGACCTTCCTCCGTCAAATACACGGCATTGGGCTGTGCGTTAAGGGTGTCACGCTGAGTTACACCCTTTAAAGACCTGAGAAGTACCTTATTTTCCTCTGATACGTGATAAGACGCCGCTTTTCTGGAATTTACGTAACCCAACGCCAACGCCACGGACTTCGCTTTAAAGTACAACTTGTCGCCTTGCACTATGCATTGCAGTTTGGTGTCGTTGTTTTCGAATACGCGGAGCATTGTATATCTAAGAGATATTTTAACATTGACGACTTCATTCCTCAGCCGTCCTAGTAGGCAACGCTTTTAAGTTGGTTCATTTCCACGCTCAGTTGCGCGTCAGACACGACGAAGATGTAGCAGTTTATCTTGTCAGCATCCTGCGCATCGGTGTTCTTGGTGCGTTTGATCTCCAATGTTATGCCATCCTGCGTATTTACTAGACGTAAACCCTGGCCATGTAGGTCTTCGTCGTTAATGGTGCGCATATCAATCCACAGCGCATACTTATCCTTAAAGAATTCCTCAGGGTTAATTTGGTCGCCAAACTTGCGCATTGCCTCCCGGTAGATATCTGCGGGTTTTATTCCCTGGGAGTAAACCTTGTTTGGAACGCCGTTTATGTTCATGCCGACGTTAGTAATGTTGGGGTTGTGGAACGCTTCGGAGTCGCGCTTACCAGCCTCATAGGGTTTGGCAAACACCAACATCAACCCCGTGAGACTTCTTCGGGGGAGGTTAATGCTTTGGTTAATAACCTCATCCGTCTTATCCAGGAAGCTAAATGTCTTATACATCACTACGTGGTCGTATAAGAATGCCTTGCCGGAGCTGTATTCCATGCCAGCGCTACGGGCCAGCTCTTCGCTGTATACCGTTTCGTACTGTAATTCTAGATTAGTGATAGAATAAGGATCCACAGTCCCGCTAATTGCGCTGTCCATGCCTCCAATGACGTTCGTAGTGTCCGCCAAGGTTACTTCAAACTGTAACTCGGATAACTGTCTGGGGTAATACACGCCATGGTTCGTAATTACTTCAAAGTCCAAAGGGATAACGTATTTGGTACCGTACGCAGTTACTACCCTTGTTGCGTCTTCTACTGCGGTTGCTCCACTGGAGTCCGTAGGCGCCGGGTTAGTGTCGCTGCGAAGCTTACGAAGGATAACGCTTCCGATTCCCTGCTCTATCTTTTGTGCACGGTCAAAGGCTGTTAGCCACAGATCCTTATACGTGGTGTACAGGTCGTACCTATTTAAGTCTAAGAGGGATTCCCCGGCGAACTTGATTCTCATCTTAGAGACGAGGTTCCTACCCACGTTATTGACGGTATAGCGCTTGTCCTTGGTGCTTGGTTGTATTGCTAGGTCAAACCTTAACGCCAGGGTGCCAGGAACCAATACTAGGTTATCCGTTAGGCGGGGAACGCCCACGTACAGCGTTTCTCCAGGCTTTGCGCTGCTGGGCGTGAATGTGACCCGGTGAAAGGTGCGTTCTGCTTTCAGCCCGCCAACCTGCTTAGGTAATACGTTGGGATTTAACTTTGAGCTTATCATATATAATGGAAGTAGAAGGAACGGATTTTGACCCCCTTACCGAAGAAGGCCAAGTCGATATTAACGATGAAGAATTTGATGAATGGACTAAAAACGCGGGGGCAAAGCCTTTGCTTTACGACATGGCCTTGATAAGCAAGTATGGCAATAGGTGGAAAAGCTTCAAGGCAGCCTTGAATCGCATGTGGCAATCAAGGAACCGCGGCAGCCCCGTCCCCGAGTACTTGGAACTTCAAAACACAGACGAAGCAGCCGCGCGGGAAACCGTAGAGTGGGCAATGCAAGAGCTAACGCAGCGCTACGACAACTTTGATGCTGACGACGTAAAGCTTACGGAAAAGGGAAACAAAGTCCTCATAAGCGTCCAAGACTTAAGATTTCCCGACAAAGACCGCTGGACAAAACCGCAACCCCTCTTTGATGAGGAGGGCAACGTTAGGGGCGACGTCTCAAGATTAAAAGGCTTTCAGCGTGCTACTAGAAGCCTGTTAGAAAGGCTGCACAACTTAACCGAAAGGACCAACGCGGAAAAACGTGCCGCGGATCTGCAAAGGGAGTTAAGAGAAAAAGATGTAGAATATGCAAAGCAAGGTCAGCTACTTGCCGATGCTGAAAAGAAGTCCGCCCATCAAGATGAAAGAATAAAAGAAATAGGAAATCAGGTGGATCAGGCCCTGCGCGAATTAGACAAAGCACGGGAGGACTTAGGAGAAGCCCAAAGCTCTGGCGCCTCAGTGGAAGCACTGCGGGAAACGTTGGAAGAAAGGGAGGAGGAATACATGAAGCAAAACCAGCGGCTTGCCGACGCACATAGGAGGGAAGTCGAATTTAAAAATCAAGAAATAGCTGAGTTGGTAGACCAAAGAACCCGAATTCGTCGCGAAAGAAATCAAACTCAAAGGGCTCTTAACCTCGCCCTGCAAGAGTTGGATCTAATTAAAGATGATACTGATAACCTACAAACCACCATAGCCGGCTCTTTAGTGGAACGGCGACGGTTAATGGCTGAAATCAATACTAAGGAGGAACAAATCCGGCAAAGAGATCAGGCTATTGAAGACCTGGAGGGGCAAATAGAGCGGCAGCAAGAAGTAATTGCGGACCTAACTCGTACCGAAGAGGAAAGGGAGGCTGCCCAAAGGGAATCAGAAGCCCTTCAGGAGAGAGTTGCGGAATTGCGAGCGCAAAAGGACAACCTGGAAAAGGAGCTGGGGCTTACCACCAAGGAAAAGATAAAAAGAGCCCTTTTGAAATATGGCGTTCCGCTGGCATTTGCGGTCGCCATTTCAAGCGTAGTAGGAGTTATCCTATCCACGCTTAAGGCTACGGGCGCGGGCGTAAAGAAATTAGGCAGTGGGCTGACGGACTTGGGAAAAAAAGATGGCAGCCGGTCTTCCTGGGCTGCTGGGTTCGGTTGTTTCCTTGGCACTTAGGGCCAGCGGAGAACTGCTAAAGTTCGTGGGGAATAACATTTGGATCCTCGTAGTAGCTATTGGGGTGGTACTCCTGAAGAAGCTAGGTCGATGAAGGGACCTTGGATTTCCTGTCCTTAGAATTGCTGCGCTCTTTCCGCGTCCTTGATTGAGGATGATGAAAGATAGTATTTGCGCCGCCCTGATAATTTGGGGCTAGCAGCAACACGCTCATAGTGGAAATGGGTTTATGACTCCAAACCGCATCGATAATATTGCTACCCACGCCAATGCTGTTTATCCTTGCGCTGCCCGGCGTCAACCCATCGGTGCTACCATCATCAGGAAATATTTGTAGCTTAGCATATTTACAATTAATTACCATATGAAACGTGACCGGCGTCAGATCTTCTCCGCTAAATTTGTTTGGCTCCATCGAAAAGTGGGCCGCTCTTCTGCTGTTCGGGGAAGTTCGATAGGGGGGCAAAGGCTCGTCATTCTCATCGACAAGCCTAAACCCCACGTTCGCGCTCAATCCCGTGTTAATGCTAATGGTGCAAATGACTAACGCAGGGCCTCCAACTTCAACCCACATTCCCATATCAAACCACTCATGCCTTGCGTACTCCTTTACGTCTAAGTAGTGAACGTAATGCGTTTCACTTAAATGCGGATTCATATAATTTAAGAATCACAGATTCTCACAGGCTTAACACTGTAAGAGTGCTGATGGTCGCGTGATTATAAGGTCGATCCCGCTGATCTTCTATGCTATTTATGCACGCCGACGCCGTGTCATCTACGCGTATTTGCAACTTTACCTTCCCATGGCAATCAGCAACCATGTGAAAAGTCCAAACCGAGAGATTTTCGGTGCTGGTGTCGGGCGGCTCTACCGAGAAATGTGTAGGCTCTCTGTTGTTTGTCTTCGCGCGCATGGGCTGTAATACTCCATTGTCGTCGCAGAAACGAAATCCTACGTTTGCATCACTCGCCGTACCAATGCAAATACTGCATATTATCAACTTCTTTCCTGAGTAGTTCAAATTCACGGACATGCCCGTGAC
Organism: Actinia tenebrosa; assembly: GCF_029948245.1. Classification (NCBI taxonomy): domain Eukaryota; kingdom Metazoa; phylum Cnidaria; class Anthozoa; order Actiniaria; family Actiniidae; genus Actinia; species Actinia tenebrosa. The sequence continues at coordinate 5,336,399 of NW_028292578.1, forward strand.
ATCAACCCAAGAGCTCTGGTTGTATTTTTTCTCGCCTGTGTAAGTCGTATAGACACAATCTACTCCAGCTACGTAGGGGTTGTTCATCGCCATATATAATAGCTCAGACCAATGCTTGCAGCTGCTAAGCCGGCTTTTAGTAAGTTATGGTCATATTCCTCGGTAACCTTCTTTACTGGTTTCTTTGGTGGCTTTTCTACATGCGCCTTCTTTGATGGTTTTTCTACGTGCTCCTTCTTTGGCTTCTCCACGAAATGGGGAATGTTCCTAAGAGTGTCAGAGTTCACGTCATTCACCCCAAACTTCATATCCTTAGTAGCTCGTTGAAGTTTGTTGTTGTAACCCACGACGGAATCGGCGTTGATGACCAAATTACTTGGCATTAACCAACAACCAGGACTCAAGGCATAATCCAGTCTAACCTTTGATTGCTGCACCGCAAGTTGATATCTTTGAACTGACTTAGAAATCTCATTCTCGATAACAGCGCTTTCGAAGAGGACAAGGAATACTTGTTGCGTTTCCTGTGACGCACCGGAGGCATCTACGATGGGGCTGCGAGTGCTAACCTGTGCTCCTAGAATGCAGTAAACGAAGGCTTCAATGCTTCGATTAATCCTTGCTAGGTTTTTCAGTCCAATGCCCTTTGCGGCAAAGAAAGGCGCCCATGGATATTTCTCTTTGCTTTCTATGAAGTAAATTAAAGTACCCCTCGATGCTTTACCACCAAGGTCGGAGAATTCCCATTGACTTGGGTAGCCCATGCCCGGAGTTTCTATGCTGGCTCCGACATACGAAGCATAAGTGTACGTTTCTCCTAAACCATGTGCGGCACCTTCTTTATTGCGGAAGTCAGGGTTGGTGAGCTTGAATTCATTCCTTAATCGCTCCCATGCGACTTTGTCATATTTGTTATCCTTCGGCTTAAAGATAGTGTCACTAGGAAGCGGTGCTCCTAACTCAAACAATATCCTACGAATAGTAAAAGCAACATGAAATCGCAGGAAAGGAATGTGGAACATGTCCGCGGCTATACCACATCCTTTAGTAGCAGCCCAGACGGCAAAGTTTAACTGCTGCGGCCAATACCGCATGTTGGGACCTGATAACCATTCTCTGGATTCTTTCCCTGAGGTATGTTTCATGGCAGTTTCTCTAAAGATGTCTCTGACTTTTATTTTGAAAGTCGTAGAACCCACGGGGATTTCTAAGGAGGTAACCATCTTAGCAAAGTCATTTGCGCCGCCTTTGTTGTTGTAAAACGGGTAATCCTCCGTTGCCGGTAATAAATTCTCTGGAAAATTAGGCTGCCTTTCTTTATGCTCGGGTTTTGGGTTCTTTGGCTCCAAGTCCGCATTGCTGTACATCCTGGAGCCTTCATAGTAAATCCCATCGGGTCTTCTTTCAAACTTACTAGGGTCTGCATGCGGAAACATCTTCCTAAATGCTCTCCAGTTGGCATAATCCCGGTTGTCGTGATGTGGCTGCTCCTCTATGTTATTCCCAAAAGCGTCGTACATTAGTATATATAATGGATGTTATACCTTCAGCACCTCAGTTGTACCCAGATGTTCCCAATTATCACACTACCACTAAGGATACGAATGCGGAGAATTTCAGGCTTAATAAAGCGAACTTAATACTGGCTTACTTAGAGGGGCAAACAAAACACTATGAGGAGGTCAGGAAAAAGTATGCTAGAGCCCGAAGCATACTACATAAAATCGCGATAACTTCCGGCTCCATGTCCGTGGCGTTAACAGGCACCGGCGTTGCTACCTCACTCACCGGACCTGGAATAGTCGTTGGCGTTCCTTTGGCCAGCGTTGGAGCCGTCTGCGGCATTGTTTCCGCTGTTACGACAGGCATTATAAAGCAATTGTCCGGTAAGATATCCAAGCACGACACTCATATAGCCCTAGCAAGAGCAAAGGCTAACACCATCGCCGACTTGGTCTCCAAGGCTCTGCGGGACCGCCGCATAGACGACACGGAGTTTTCTTTGATCCTCGCGGAGGAAAAGAAATACGGCGAATTAAAGTCGGGCAATAAAAAAACCATCGTGAAAGATCTGTCCGAGGAATCTCGCAAACAGATCTATCAGAAGGCAAAAGAGGAGCTCCAAAGAAAACTCGCTCAGTAGACATCTGCTTTGAAAAGAACGTAGGGGGATTTCGACTGCACATTTCATCTTCTCGGAATCCATCCTAACAGCGGGTGGGTGGGGTCAATTTCGTGAAATATTTCGTAGATTACATCAGGGTAATAAGGAATATCCTTATCCAGCCGACAGAATAACCACTCGGCCCTTTGCATATCTGGGACATGAGGAATACGCCTACCGGTAATTTCAGACAAAAGATAGGGAATAGCTTTGTAATATTTCCCTAGCTTTAATTTTTTCAATGTCTTTCGTAGACTTTGTGGGGTTGGCTCTTCTAAGTGGTCTATGATTTTCTGCCTTACTTCATCGTCTAAATATACCGGATGTAAACCTTGGATATGACTCATCCAGTCCCTAAAGTATTTTATCCTCTTATATGGGGTCTTCGTACGACCTCCATTGGCGTAATACTGCTCTTTGGTAGCATTTGGTACGGCATTACGAATATTTTTACCACACTCGTAACACTGTGCTGACGTGTCGTCTTCTATTTGCATTTTTTTACCACAACACCAAAAGGGTTCTGGCTTAGGTACGATAACTTTAGGTCTTAGACAAATCACACAGAAGTCGTTAACGAACTTCTTACATTCATGCATCGTATATCCGACAAATATTTTACCCTCCGTTTGCGACCCCAACAGAGCAGCAGTTAGGAACCTTTCGCGCTGTCGGCCGATCGCGCAAGACCCCCTGTAGGGCGGTTAACCGACCTCCAAAACCCCACCCCCCCCCTGGTGTTTTTCGATATGCGATTTTTGGCATTGTCGGCGCTTCGCGAGTCCACCTAACTGCTGCTTACCAACTGAGCTAACCGGGTGGCGGTTAAATATAATAAATATGTATGTGTACGTGCTGATGATATATCGTTTAAATATGGCTAACAAATGAGCACCCAAGCGAATTCACTTTGTGGTCTAGTGGTTAGGGTTAGGGCGTAGAGGTTAGGGTTAAGGTTTCGATTCTTGGTGTCTTCATTTGATCGATTTATTGTTGTACCGTTAACAATGGATGCTAATGAGAAATCTTTTGTTAAATGGTACCAATATGGCCGCGATGACGTAACGTGCAAACGAAGAATAGGATATATTTGTCATCAAATATCCTAACACCCTATAATTATGGTTTAACGTTGTTTAACATAAAATGCTCTGATCCATTTACACTAATGTTACAACTTTTATAACTCGATCAATGGCAGCCGCCCCATAGGCGGGCCCATAGGACACTTGCATTATGTCGCCATTCATTACTACTACCAGAATCCCTTGAACACTTTCTTTTGTTCAGTTAATTAGCACCAATATGCCTTACTATTTTCATGAGGGAATACAAGTTTGAATAAGAAAGAAAATTCGCCAAGAATCTTGAATGATGAGGACATCATGCAAACGTATTCCTTTGTTCATTTTATAGTCCCTAAAAATAGTGTATTTCTACATAACTTTAAAAAACAGTTGGTTTTTAGTCGAGAATAATGTTTGTAGCTTCCATTGACATTTCTAACGTAACTTCGAAGTTTCGTGATTGCTGAAACCTTTATCTCGTGTCATGCATGATTGGCCAATCCACTTGCCTTACGCCTATCTGTACGTAAGCTTAAAGATTGAACTCAACATTTACACTCAGATGATTGATCATTATACATCTAATTGGTGATCAATCAATCCAATGCCCATTCACTTGGATGTTGATCTAGTCAGACTAATCGTATGACCAATTATAGTCATCCAACGCAAGCAATAAGAGCAAAGATCTTATATTTCTTTTATGAAGAGACCTTGGGTTCAATGTCAATTATTTCATTTTCGTTTAGTGAATCAATTGTTGTTTTGTGGAAATATATATATATGTGTGTGTGTGCATGATAAGATTTGCCTGCAGCTAGTAAATACGTTCATTATTCGTCATTAAAGTCAAAACGGCTCAAGCTTCACCCCCCCCCCCCCCCCCCAGGTGCCATTAGAGATTGCATTATTCGAATATTGAATTTTTTTTCCAAAAGTACGAAGACACACAAGATTCGAAATAATAACCGATTCAAAACTCGAATTCTGATTGGATTATTCCATATAATGAACACCATAATTCAGTCAGAATTCGAGTTTTGAATCGCTTATTATTTCGAATCCTGAGTCTTGGTATTCTCAGAAAAAATAATGAATGTCAATATTCGAATAATAAATACATTTAATGGAACCTAGGGGGGTATGCTTGATCGAGGCGTTTTGACTGTAGCTTATTTTTCCAACCCGGTAACAATCTTTCGTTGCCCTCGCCCTCCGTCTTCGAGAACTACAGTACCGGCTTTGCGCCACACGGCCTCGACTACCTATTTTCGCAGCCACGTCTAGTTTTCTCACTAGGAGAATTTTTTAACTACAAATTAATGCAAACAGCTAGGCATAAACGAATAACCAAATCTCTCTTTAATTTCCAGCTTTTTCCAGATCGTAAAGGATGTGATTGGACATTTCTTCGTTTTCTCATCGACACTCTTTTCATTCTGTCTTATCTCGTTCTTTCTATCATCTTCATTTCTTTCTTTGTTTCTGCTCTCGCTTTCAGTCTCAGCTTATCACTGGACATGACCTTTGAGATGCTGTCTCCAGTGGGCTCCACGCAGTCCAAGAAGAACATCATCTCAGTTTGCTTGTTCTTTCTTCTTTGTTCTGTTCTCGTCCTTGTTTCTCTGATGCTTTCCCTTTTCTGGGAAGTTCTCAAAGCCGTTCTCCTCAAGATTTCCATCAAGTACAATATTGCTCGAGTAGTGCTTCTTTTGCTTATAGTAGTGACCAGTGGAGTCTGGGCCGGCGTAGTTCCACCCGTGGACTCACAAGTCAATTTTGCGGACTTTTTTCAATACATCTCCGTAGTAGTTTGGGTTACAGCCTTTGGGTTGTCAGTTCTTGGATCACTACTTTTGATCGTCTTTGTCTTTACGCATTCTGTCAAGAACAAGAAGATTCTATGTGTTCATGTCTGTATTGCTGTGATGTTCGTGGTTTTCTCTGTCATCAGTCCTATTGCATTCGGCATCATCACTGATTCTTCAGTTGGTATCATCGCATTTGTGTTATTGTTACCGCTTTTCACTGCCTTTGTCGTTATCTATGCTTACATCAGAGGTAAAATGAAAGACCGGAACAAGTACATCTTCAACAAGTATCCTTGTCTCTTGTATCTTATTCTTTTCTTGCTGACTGTAACTATTTTTACTTCTGTAATGAACGCACCGACTGGTTGTGGTAGTCAATGCGAGAAGGAGCTTAAGCAAAATGCGTCCACAATCAACAGACAAACATTCCTAAAACAACGCTACCAAATCTGCACCCAAAGATGGACCTCAAAGATGTTCAATATTGCTGACATGGCTTTCTTTGCAAACCTGACGTACAACAGACAAGTTGTTAAACCCAATTCCACAGCAATACAGCAACTTGCTAATGACTTCTTTAAAACAAGAAGCATGACTTGGACGGTGAAGTACATCTCCAGTTCCATGCCATATTTCATTCATTTACAAACTGGATTTGTTCACGTTATCGGTATTCGTGGATCCAAAAACACGTTGGAGTTTGTAGAAAGTGCAAAACTGTGGGATGAAACTGCTGTGCTGCAATCCCTCGCGTTGGTTTTCCCCATTCTTCAGAATCTACCAATCAAATTCAAAGCAGAATACGTCTCCAAAAGCTCCTTTATCAACAAAATCTTTCACGCGGGCTCCAACAGCCATTTCTTCCAATCTATCGAGGATTACGTCAAACAAGTCAAGAACACGAGTGATGTGGTACTTGTTGGACACTCTCTTGGAGGCGGCATCGCCAAGATCATCGGAGCCCGCCAAAAAATATCCGCTGTTGCTTTTTCAAGCCCTGGAATTGGGAACAGCTATATCAAGTTTGGATTCTCTCTTCAAGATGCCATGAAGTTTGTAGTGACCATCGCTCCAGATGGGGATGTTATTCCAATGGTCGATCAACTGTATGGCCAGGTCCAGACTATTCGATGTACTGGAGAGAATTTCGTACGGTGTCATCTCATTTCAAGAACGTATTGTGAGTTACAATTTGGATGTGGAATCTTAGTGCCCGGATGTGAATCTATTATTTATACCCAGCAATAATTAAATAGACCATATATCCATGAAAAACGTTGTAAGAAATTGCAAAAATTAGTAAGTTCAATAGACATCAGCAGACCATAGGTCTACAAAACTTTGCACTATTTTGTACAATTTGTAAGTTAACTTTTTGACAGATTTATGGTATCACTCTGATACGTATGTTTAAAATACAAAATTGATAGAAAATTTTAGCTATAGTACCATTACCGTTCTTTATTTATATCGTAATCTTTATACACGAAATCGGAAGTTTATATCTAAGCGTAAACACGACGAAAATGAGCTTTTACCGCGTGGCAGCCATGTTTATTTATTTATTGTTTTGAGCTAATCTCGTCCCTAGCCCACTTATTTCTTACTGCGCATTCGAGGCAAACTGTTTCTTCAAACATGCGCAGAAAGACCCACTGTAAGAAATGAGGGGTCTGTTTTTTTTTTGCGTTTGAATATCGACACTTGGAGCATGCTCAAACGGAAAAGTGACGAATGGTCCCCTTCACAGTTCCATGCGCCATCTTGAAAGGTAGCCTTGCCTTTGCGTCGAAACGAGACGAACGGTGAGCTTGCAATGATAGAGACCTTTTTTAACACCTTGGATAATTATTCACTTCTCTATCATTGCAAGCTCACCGTTCGTCTCGTTTCGACGCAAAGGCATGGTTACCTTTCAAGATGGCGCAGGGAACTGTGAAGGGGACTATTAGAAACCTATTGTCCTCCAAATTAATTGAGCTGCATTCTGGCATTCTGCTCGGGGTCCATAGAAGCTTTTGGGTGTAATGTTTTTCCATTTCAGACCATTCTCCTGAGAATAGGATTCTTTGATTGAATTGTGTGTGTCGGATAAACATAATAGAAAAGAAAAGAATAGGACGTTTGAATGATGTTTCACAGTTTCATCTGTTCAGTTAATTAACACCATTGTCTCACTATTCTCATGAGGGAATACAAATTTAAATAAGAAAGAAAATTCGACAAAAATGTTGAATGATGCCATCATGCAATCGTCGTATTCCTTTGTTCATTTTATTGTCCGTCATAAGTCCTCATAAGGGCTGTCAAGTGCACGAAAACGAGGTCCCCGGTCATTAGTTCACAACAAGAGAGAAAAAACTCACGAAGTGCGTTTATAGGAAAAAAATATTGAATTTGCCCTTTTGTTTTAACCTGAATCGTGCTATCCACCTTTATTTTGAATGAGCGGCAAGATGACTGGGTGACCTCATTTCCGTGCACTCGTGATGAGAATGGTGTATTGCATCGTCGACAAGTGCTTGGCTAATGTATACAGTGCAGGCGTTTCTCGTACGTATGGAGGAATATTGGGGCGATTTCCTAGGGGAACCAACCACGTATACTGGAATGGAGATTACGGTTTGAGGTTAGCCTAGGCTGTTCATTTGGGAGTTTTCGTCGCAAAAAATGCATTCATTATCAGTTTTTCATTGTGCATGCATGATATTATATGTAATAATACACGATACCTAGAAATCCCAACACTTCGCAATAGTACGTCAAGTCGCTCTGCCAGCTTTATCATAGACTTGAGTCTTGAATAGAAAGAAAAATATTGTTCATCGTGGAAATTGTAATAAATGATACTTATTCATGTGTTTCACGTTTGAGAGTCATTCGTAGAAGAACCATTGAGTTTTGAACATGACAAACTGACAGACGGACGGACAAACAGACAGACAGACAGACAGATAGACAGACAGACAGATAGATAGATAGATTCCTTTATTTATACACGGACGTCTCATCAGCAAAAGTACAAAAATATATAATCACACAAATATTGAATGCGATAAATTAAATGGTTAAAAATAATAATAGTAACTGCTTTACATGAGTACCGTGTGAAGCTTAGTCTTGTTCGTGGAAAAATGCTTTTTGTAACCGGCCTTGAAGCCCTGAGGGACTTTTATAAGGAGGCCCCTGAATAGCTAAAATGTTTTTCAAAACATTACTTCGTGGCAAGGGGAGGGCAAGTTTTCCATCAGTGTCCCTCAAAGAGTAATTATTAAAGCTGGATCGATATACAAATTTGGCATTAAGATAACAAGGAGCTAATTTATGTACCGTTTTAAAGACCATTGTAGCTAAAGCGCATTTAATGCTAAGTCTCGTGTAGGCCAATTGAAGGTTTCCAAAATGTTATTAGCGCTTGTTTGATGCATTTTATCTATTTCGCCGCTCTCAGTCGGTAAATCCGCGGGAAAAATCCCCCTGGAACCCTGGGTAATATTCTATATAAAATCATTCACAGAATAAAATTAGTACCGTTCATATTTTTAAATACATAAGGACGTTAGCGGCCATTGTTCGCACGTAGCCTCAACGTCTTCCAAATGTTTTGATGTTTTTCCGCTCTTAAAACGAGTATTTCATTTCTTCAAACACATTCGCCGACCTCAAGTTTTTAAAAAAAGTTCAACATGGTGCAAGTTTATTTTCCTTAAGATTTTCCATCTGCGCAATCTCAAACGTTTTTTTAGGCTCTTTCATACAATTTAACCAATACTGATTTCATCAATGTGTGTGGTTTTTATTTTAATTTAAGTTAACGTTGGAACATTTTTTTGCCCACGAACGTCCTTAAAGGATTTAAAAAAAATTCTATTAACACTGAGGTAGTCGATCGAGTAGCGGTCTATTTCCATACTTACTTTAAGTTTTATTATTTGATGATGGTAATAAGTATACACTTATTTCAATAAAGTTAGTCACCAAGAAAGAAAGCTGTGATCGCTGAGAATCATGGGAAATATTTCATATTCAACAAGTAAAGCTTTTGGCACAAACTGCAGCAGTTGAGGATGCTCAGAGGAGGTGAACTCGTAACTGGTAGAAGATCTCAAGTCTATCAACAGTTATCAAGCGGTTGAAACATGTAAAATGTATCTACCAATAATCCTTGTTGGTCTCAGCTTTGTAGCTTTTCAGGCGACTAACTCTATTGAAATAAGTGTATACTTATTTAAATAAAGTCAATGACCTGAAAAGCTGCGAAGGTGAGACCAACAAGGATTATTGGTAGATACATTTTACATGTTTTAACCGCTTGATAACTGTTGATAGACTTGCACATATTTTACACTTGCAGTCACAACTCTTCTGCACATTCTCAAGCTATTTCGTGTTATAAAATAACTGTTATGAATGTCGCGTTCTGATTGGTTTGGAGCGCGTGCTTTATGAGAGCACATTGCACGCGCGCACACTTTCCGTTGCGTCATTCCTATCTATTATTGTAATTTGTATTTTATAAAAATTGAAAATTAAAAAACTTGCTTGCTGTGCTGTGTGCAGTCATAAAACACTAGGGGATTGGCAGAACACTCTTATAATGCATTAAAAACAGTGAATACACCTAATTTAAAAAGCGTTGTCGGTTTCAAAAAAAGGTTTTATCATATAAGCTAAGACCGAAGGGGAGCATGGGAAGACAAACAATTATGCTAATTTCATGCGTATTGCAGTTTTCCCTTCCTGTGCACATTTTATGCATCATGGCTTTGGCATGTTGTTAATCTAGGTCGACTTTGCTCTACTGTGCATTTTTACATGTCTATATGCAAATATGATACACATTTCAGAGTACCCAAATCCCTTTTCGGTCTTAGCTTCGATGATATTACCTCCTCGAACCCGACTACGTTTTTTCAATTAGGTGTATACCTCAAAACTAACTAATCTTAATTATCGAGTACCGATTCACATCCAGGCATTAAATTTCCACATCCGGACTGTAACTCACAATACGTCCTTGAAATTTGATGACACTGTACGAAATTCTCTCCAGTACATCGAATAGTCTGGACCTGGCCATACAGTTGATCGACCATTGGAATAACATCCCCATCTGGAGCAATGGTCACTACAAACTTCATGGCATCTTGAAGAGAGAATCCAAACTTGATATAGCTGTTCCCAATTCCAGGGCTTGAAAAAGCAACAGCGGATATTTTTTGGCGGGCTCCGATGATCTTGGCGATGCCGCCTCCAAGAGAGTGTCCAACAAGTACCACATCACTCGTGTTCTTGACTTGTTTGACGTAATCCTCGATAGATTGGAAGAAATGGCTGTTGGAGCCCGCGTGAAAGATTTTGTTGATAAAGGAGCTTTTGGAGACGTATTCTGCTTTGAATTTGATTGGTAGATTCTGAAGAATGGGGAAAACCAACGCGAGGGATTGCAGCACAGCAGTTTCATCCCACAGTTTTGCACTTTCTACAAACTCCAACGTGTCTTGAGGACCTCGAATGGCGATAACGTGAACAAATCCAGTTTGTAAATGAATGAAATATGGCATGGTACTGGATATATGCTTCACCGTCCAAGTCATGCTTCTTGTTTTAAAGAAGTCATTAGCAAGTTGCTGTATTGCTGTGGAATTGGGTTTAACAACTTGTCTGTTGTAAGTCAGGTTTGCAAAGAAAGCCATGTCAGCAATATTGAACATCTTTGAGGTCCATCTTTGGGTGCAGATTTGGTAGTGGTCTTCTGCAAATAATTGTCTGTCTACTGCGGCAGCATTTTTCTCAAGCTCCTCCTTGCAGTGGCTACCACAACCGGTCGGTGCGTTCATCACAGAAGTAAACAAAATAGTTACAGTTAGCAAGAAAAGAATAAGATACAAGAGACAAGAATACTTGTTGAAGATGTACTTCCTCCGGTCTCTCGTTTTACCTCTGAAGTAAGCATAGATAACGGCAAAGGCAGTGAAAAGCGGTAACAATAACACAAATGCGATGATACCAACTGAAGAATCAGTGATGATGCCGAATGCAATAGGACTGATGACAGAAAACATCACTAGAATCACAGCAATACAGACATGAACACAAAGAATCTTCTTATTCTTGACAGAATGCGTAAAGACAAAGACGATCAAAAGTAGTGATCCAAGAACTGACAACCCAAAAGCTGTAACCCAAACTACTACAGAGATGTAATGGAAATAGTCCGCAAAATTGACTTGTGAGTCCACGGGTGCAACTACTCCGGCCCAGACGCCACTGGTCACTACTACAAGCAAAAGAAGCACTACTCGAGCAATATTGTACTTGATGGAAATCTTGAGGAGAACGGCTTTGAGAACTTCCCAGAAAAGGGAAAGCATCAGAGAAACAAGGACGAGAACAGAACAAAGAAGAAAGAACAAGCAAACTGAGATGATGTTCTTCTTGGACTGCGTGGAGCCCACTGGAGACAACATCTCAAAGGTCATGTCCAGTGATAAACTGAGACTGAAAGCGAGAGCAGAAACAAAGAAAGAGATGAAGATGATAGAAAGAACGAGATAAGACAGAATGAAAAGAGTGTCGATGAGAAAACGAAGAAATGTCCAACCACATCCTTTACGATCTGGAAAAAGCTGAAAATTTAAGGGAAAAAAGAAAAGGTGGTTAGATAATTATACATTCTTCAAGCATGTCATCTGGTAGCACTGATGTTACAGTGAAAACACACAACCTTCTACTGTTTCAAGCACTCTAAAATGAAGCATTGAGTTCAAATACACCGGGATTGAGTGATCTGTACAAATCTTATTTTCGATCGATTGGTTCAATGGATGATTCACCGAGTGAATTACACACAGAAAGCGAGCGAAAAAGTCGAAGTGTTCACGGTTGCAGTGTCCTCAAAAGTTGGGTCAAGTTGGCATTAAAATGCATTGTGGGACTGTTTTAGATGACGAAATAGACGCCATCTTGGAAATATTTCCCCTACTGACAACAGTCCCACATTGCACTGTAGAGCCAACTCTAACACGCTTTTTTTTAACCTGGAACGCTAATAAACCGAGACCAATTTGGTCTAGTAATCGAAGTAATATTTCAAGTCGACAATGAGGACTTGGACGTGATTTCAAGTCCTTGCAAGTAGTTCAAAGGATTTGAAATCCCGTGATCCAGTCCAATATTGGAGGCTTTGAAATGACTTCTCATACTCATTAATAATTCGGGAGGTTATTTGTTTAGAATTGAAAGACTTAAGGGACAGATATGTCCCTGAACTGAATTAATTTTAATTGATCCAGTCCAAGGACTTGAACGAAATTAATTCAGTCCTTTCACAGGACTTTACCAGGTTTCAAGTAACATCATGTGACCCAAAAAATAGCCCATTGATTGGCTGGTTTACTCATGAATTATTAATACGTTTGTGAAAGCTAAATAAAGTGCCGTCATCTTTCGATCCAGAATTTCTGGATAGCCTTTACGAAACCTTAGTCTAGCAAGATTTTTCTACTGTAAGCACCCCACAACCCCAGTTTTCCTTTGAATTTTAGATTTAACATTGTCAAGTTATCACATTTTCCTATTTCTAGCCAATATATCATGATTCGACATCAAAAGCAGAAAATTCACGTCCTCTTTAACATCGGGGTGCTCTTTCCATATCTGGTGTTTATTTTGACACGTCTGCTCGTTCCAAGGGGTAGGGTCACGTGACCTGCTAGTGCGAATGGTTTGTCAGGAAGGGAATCTTTGAGAACTCACAGAATAATTATTGGGCATTTCTACGCATGTTTTGCAGCCATAATAAGCGAATATATCATCTTAAATTTCCTAATAATGTAGTTAAAAGAATTGTTATTCAAAAACGATTCCAATAACGCAATGTTATGATCAATATTAATCTATTTTAAGAAGAAAAAAATTGACAAGATCGATATAAATTTTAAATTAATTAATCATCGATGGAAATCGTACACTTGCCTTCTCTTTCTCCTTGGGTTTCATATGAAACCCAGCATAAGCGTAGTCGTCGTCTTCTTCTTGAGCAAACATTCCTTCCGCAAAGGTTTTTAACGGTATCATCTTGGCTTACTTCTTATTTGTTTGGTTGAGTTCAACTTTCACAGTTCAATTGCAACAACGACAACAGAGACTTCTTATGTTAGATTTGATGAACAACAAAAAGTCCTTAGATCTAATCTTGCCAGTTCAATGAAAACATAAAATTCACCTCGCTTTTACGCATCCTAAGAGTCTAAGAACGTTCCAGAACATCAAAGAATGCTGCTCAAAGGCAGCGATGACAGTACTAATAGTTTAGTATTCGAATTCAATAATTGTTTATATTCCGATATGATAGTAATAATGAACTGACGTTTGAAAGCGTTCATCTGTGAAACAAAGCATTCTTCAGCTTCCAATAATAAGTTTTAGAGTGATTTTAGACTCTAAACCCATTGTTTTCTTTGTTTTTTGTTTTTTATTTTATTTTATTTTTTAATCAACTAGTGCTAACTAAATAGTCAGTTTTCTTTCACGAATTAAATAAGATCACTTTAACAAGAAAAACAACGGAAAATCTGCATAAGAGAAATCAGGCTGGATAGATAGATAGATACACTTTATTTACTAAGGGAAACTGTAATTACACAAAAAAACTGTACTCTCCCTTACGGTCCTAACAAAAATATGAAATTAAATATAAAGATAAAAGCAGTTAAATTTGGTCTAAGTGAGAGAAAGATATAATACTGAAAAAATAGTGGTGAATGAAGTTTATAGATATCAACATTTTAAAAAAAAATTATTGTAAACTTCTTAATAAGGATATATTAGCGATCATAAATTAATATTAATAAATACGAGAAACTTTGAAATTATTATTATTATTATATGATTCCATAATGGATATATAATAGATAGGCCTTTCTAACATTCTTGAAATTAATGAAGGTTAATATTAGTTTTGGGCCATACCGCTTGAATAAGAATGTGTCGAACTGACATATATGTGATGTCGTAATAGTGACGTGCGGCATTCCTCGTTGAATAGCGCAGCGCGCTCATTCTAAAAATAGCTTAAAGATTCGGACAAACATTGCATTCTGTTTAACCGCTACGAGGATTATACGAACCGATTTTATCATTTTTGCTTAAAGTTACAATAATAACCCATGTAAACTAAGATCAACTGCGATCGGCTGTGAAAATTATCTGCTGAAAGTAAACTTGTAAGTTTGTTTGTCTGAATTTCGCCTTTGTCTTCGTTTTTATGACGTCACGGCTGCGCTGCGCTATTCGTGCGTGTCTTATTCGTGGCGATTGCATGACGAATGCAAGTTGCGTGACCTTACGGTGTTACGGTGATGCTAGGAATAGGCCACTTGCGAATGTGAAGTCAAAGCTCAATTTGCAGGACAAAACAAAAGTATTTCGATCTCCTGAGAATTGGAAACCTATTTTTATGTCCTCCAAATCAAGTTGCAATCCGACGTGTTGCGAGGGGTCTTTATAATTACTCGATGTACTTGCGCCGAATATCAATGTGACAGAAAAAATCTTGAGACGAGGTCCTGTGCGGACCATGTTGCCGTGCCAATATGGAATTTGAGAAGATGAGAAGCTAAGTAATTCCGTATATTGCAGCTTTAAGCAGATTTCGTTCGAAATGAAACGGCACGGCACAAACACGGCGGCACTAGAGAAAAACGTTTGCGCATGCGTGCATTTAAGCACGTTTCCTAAGAATGTTGAAGAGGTTGAGTGAGAAAATAAATGTTTGTTTTCTCAAAGTTTTTAAAAAGATCCGCAAATATACTTTTGTCAGACCAAGATACTGTATTAACAAACACAATATGAAAGAATTACCCTTACGTTTTAAGCATGGACACTAAGTTTTGGCATTTTGTGAAGTCCAGTTTAATATCAGGCATGTTTGAAAGTCAAATTTACATATATTTTTTTAGCATGAATGACATTTTGACTAATTTGCCTACGGCTTAGATCATGCGCAGACGTTTTTCACTCGTGTCGCACAACACTATGCCGTACCCAGATCCTGCGTTTCTTCTGGCCCGCGGCGAAAAACGAAGGCATAATCCATTTTTGGCGCATGCGCAGTTTTCCGGAAGTAAAATATAATTAATGAAAATCATGCTCTCAAACAGAATTCTGAGTTTACTTCCGATCAAAATAGAAATTAGAAATTGGGATATATTTTTTTGGGCAAGTCTTTTAACGTTAGCGCTCATATACCGGAAGTCCAAGAAATCCTCGCCGCAGGCCAGTTTCTACCACGGTCCATGTTTCCTCGGGTCCAGTCCAGTCCATGTTTTAGACCATGCCGTGGTTCGCTTGATTTTGAATAAAGTCGTGCAATTCAAGTATTCGAGTTAGTGCAAATATTGTTGTCTGGACTAGCCAGGCCGTTTTAGCTTTCGCCAACATGCACAGTCTTTTCGCTCACAGAAGTTACCAAACCCGACACAGATAAACACTGTAATCAAAGCTTAGTGTAAGATATTATGAAAACACATAGAACCGGCGACGACCGGAGACAACGGTGACTTAGCCGGATATCGCAGCCGACTCTAGTAAATTGGCAAACAAATATAACAATTGATCTAGTTCCTCAAATGGATCACATGCACAGGAACTCACCATGCAAGATAACCCTGTCATATAGTCTGGATTATTGTTTTGAGAGCACAGGGATTTCATTATTCTGCCATCTAACTACAGGCAGTCCAAGCTGGATTATAGCGCCGTTACGTAATGGTGCAAAACCTCTATACATACTTGTCCAGAGTCGATAGATTAATCCCTGGATAAGATTTATCCGTCGGATATATAATGCTATCTACCGTTCGTACATCCGGCCCCAGTGATTTCATATTTTCTATAAATAAAGAGCGCCATCAAGAAGAGATTCCCTTTCACAATAGGATTGCAATTTTGGTGACATTTCACCTGTGATAACCTTCCTATTTCCTTCAGGATGTGGGCAGTCAACTGTGGAATCAGTCAACTGACATCTTACCAAGGTGCCTCTTTGGCGATGGGGTCGCCTCAATGGCACCGTGATGCCTATGACATTTCTCAGCAAAATGGTAGGCGTAGCCTGCGCTGTATGCGAATGTAACGCAGGCTAGTGGGCGACGAGGAAGGGAAAGGAAATAATGAATGTTGCTAATCACGGTGCAAATCGTTCGTTCGGAAACGCTTCGCGGAATTGAGCTATGATTTTGGGTTTGTTTTAGGACCGCATGGTGACAGTGGTTAAATTCTCTAGCAGAACTCAGTCACATTTCTGTTGTATGAAATCTAATGAGGCATATATTCATACAGATTGAATGGGTTGTTTTATTCTTGATGTAAATCAAACGCTTTGTTTAACTTGTATTCGATACGGTGTTCCAACAGATTTGATCTTGTTTTGCTCATTTTTTTAATTCATACTAAATCCCACATCATCATAAGAGCTTAAAATGTTTCCATTATTCCAATCGCTATCGACCGGCCCTCGTAACTAACCCTTGAGCCCACAAGCTTGTATGATCTTACCAAGAATCTTCAAAAACAGCTATCTTTGAGCACCAGGTGTTTTTCTGGGTGACTTGGCGAACGTATTGTGAAGTAATTGTCAACGTAAAACATTCAAAAGAATAAACAGCATAAAGCCAAACATGACATTACAACTCGCACTTAGCTATTTTCTTACGTACTCAAAAAGGCCGGACCTATCAGATTGCAGCGAAGACAACAATTAAAAAGGTTTCTTGCCAAACAAACTGAGAATACAGTGGAAATTAATATGAAATAACGAATTAACGGTTAAATAGTTCAGGTTTACTCTTTGCCGTCGATATTTACGATCATGCCCATAATCCATGTCGATCTTGGTTCAATAACCATTTAATGACGTCATAGTTTTGATGATCCTCAGGGGGCAGCAAGGAAGCTAGTTAGTCTGACAAAAGGTATCGATCATCACCAAGAGCTTGATGCTGCATGTCATCCTGGCCTGGCTTGCTGTAAGAGACAATTAATCAAACCTGACTCGAGATATTCTCAGTATATGTACACTGCGTCGCCATGAGACAAGAATTTCGATGGAAAAACTATAAGCTTGACTACCCAGACATCAGTGTGTTCACTACTTCCCCAGTAAGTAACATCATGGTTTAAGTCCTTATTTTAGTCACACTGATATATAATGGTTGGTAACTCTGCGAACATCATTTGATCCTGCTATATTCTTAGCAGCCTTGGTTAATCCATTGCTAATGAGAAAAATAAGATTTCATTTTTAATACATAACAATATACCGGCAAATTATGAAGGAATCTTTTAAAAAAGATCTTCGGCCGACAAATACTACCAGAAACTCCAAATCCATGGTTTTTTGAAATCTCTTGAACGGATAATATATTAGTAAATGTGATACCCAAACAGGCACCTAGCTTAATGCCATATTTCGCAACAATTCGCGAATGAAACCTTGAAAGTAATAATTAGAATAGAGGAAGATGTCCGATATGCTCAGCTGCACATCTTTGATAAAAATATTAATGTCACTAGACCTTATAAACCAGCCTGGGCAATGATATCTTCCGAAACTACGAAGATTGTTAATCCGTATAGTTGTTATTGTTTTAAAACTTATGATTTCCTGGGATATTGATTGGTTTAGGATATCATATTTAATCCCCTCGGATGAGTAACAATAATGTCTTGAGATTAGTTTAGAGTGTCGTGTGTTGGTGAAGATCAGAAAATCTTTCTCCAACGAATTTGAGGGAGGAAAAAAAGAGAGAGAATCGAAGGCAAGTGGGATAAGCACGGAACTTGTCGAAGCACGTATCATAAAGGTGTAATTAACTTTAGGACCATGACAGCATGATATCTTAAAAATATCTTTGTCATTTGTGAGAAATAACGGCTAAAAATAGATAGCAAAAATACAGATTCAATGGTAGAAACCGCTAGAAAAAATTAAAAGTAAGAAGTAATCATACTTTGGTGAGTAAACAAGCGACGTTCGCTGTTGGATGTTCATGATATATTGAAAGAAATTGTCACATATATATAATCCATAGTTCACTCCTTAGAAATAGAACACTCTAACAAAAGTAACCCTAAAACATTCCATTACCAAAATAACAAACAGATAACATCTTCACAAAAACTTTTTTAAAGCAACTTCCCTCGTGAAAAACAACCAGATTTTTATTTCCCAATTCGTGTACAATTAGCTCGCCATATTCAAATCAAAATTAAATTTATTACAGAGCATAATTATTTACCCACAAAGTTGCTGTTTATATTCTCTTATATCAATATTTAATGACAAGAGCAATATTTATTGCCACATCTTTTGAATAATTGAGTTGAGTTTGCCTTTAAAATTTTTTTAAATTGTAACTCAAAAGACGAAGTGACAGACACGAAAGAAACGGTTTCATTTGAGGTTATTCATAAGGTCAATCCACTGTGTTCTTTTTACTACATGCCCGGCTTTTGTTTGAATGTTAGAGTGTTTACTGACCAAAGCTGGAAAAACACTGTCATTGAGAAGCCAAGAACTAAAATTCCATTTGTCTAGAGCTTTACTAATCATGCAGCTTGTAGCAGTGATAATATACATGTGTATATATTATCCTGTCCGTCATGAAGGTCAGACCTTTTCTTCTCACCTTCAGGATTTATTTAGAACGTTTACGTGGTCGATCTCTTTTCTTTTTTCGACTTTTCTTTTTCTTTTCTTTCCTTTTTCTCTCCCTTTAATTTTTCTTTTTTTTTTTTTTTTTTTTTTTTTTTCTTCAACGTCTTCTTCTTTATTCTTTTTTCTCTTTTCTCCTTTCTTTATTATTCGTTTCTTTTTCTTCTTCTCCTTCTTCGACTTCATCGTACTCGTTTTATTCCTTTTCTCTCTCTATCTCTTCTCCTTTCTTCTCCTTTCTTTTTAATTGTCTTTTCTGATTTTTCCTTCTTAATGCTATTTACTTTTCCTCTTCCTTCCCCCTTTCCTTCCTTCCTTCCTTCCTTCCTTCCTTCCTTCCTTCCTTCCTTCCTTCCTTCCTTCCTTCCTTCCTTTCTTTTTGTTTTCTGTCTCATCTAGCGCCAATTGTTTAAATTTGTTTTTCGTGATTCAACCTTCCCTTTTCATCACATTCATATTCCTCAATCCATCGTACAATAATCATCATTTTCCTCTGCCTTTTTCATTATCTACTAAAGCCAAAACCTAACCAACCTTGATTTTTACATGGTTTCTAAAAACAAAAGAAAAGTTTCTTTTCATATGTCAACCCATCAATCAATCGATGTAAGAAGTCGTGATTTTAATGTCTATCCCATCAAATCAAAAACATCCAGTGGTCGACCATGGTTTGACCACAAAAACACCGGCAAAAATTAGGTACAAGATATAGCTATCATCCCGACGTCAGTTTTTGCACAATTGTGACGAAGACTTTTGAAGTCGTACAATCCCAGTTTCTCATTTTCCTTGTAAACCCGTGAATTTTTTAATTTTTAATTTTTATTTATTTATTTATTTATTTATTTATTTATTTATTTAAATAGAGTTTATAGTTGTAAATCAGATTTGAAAATATGGAAAATCGAAATGAATACTCGTTCTATCAAAAATAAACCCAAGGTGGTCTTTTGTCTTTCAACCACAAATCCCAACCCAGCCTTAAAGCTGTTAATGGTGATAAAATGAAAAATGCCTCAGGGCACAGCGTTTAGCATGCGATAAACCCCCGCCACTAATTACGTCCTTACTAAGTGATATTATTTTAAAGATGGTTGGAGTTTGGGGCGCAAATGTTTCGTAAATGATTCAAAACAAATGGGTTTATAAAAACGTTTCTTTGCGTTTTGGTAATTAGTATGATCTATATCGGAATATTAGATCTATATAGGAATATTACGGTCAAATAAAGTAACAATATGTTTATTTAGAAAACTCGCACTAAGTAACAACACGAAAATAAGGTGTTTTGGTGTTCATGGAATGTTTAAATTAGAATCAATAGAGCGCTAGATAAATAATACTTTTGTAAACAGATCTGTTATATGATTTGACAGTTTTTAGCAGTCTATTGAATGCGTAGTAGCTCACTCACAAAAGAATCCAATCAGTAACAGTAGAATATATATTGCAAACCGATGGAGACAATTAAGAAATACGAAGTTTTTGTTCAAAAAAACTGCACTTTTTGCACTTTTCGGGGGGCGGGGAACGTAAGCGATTGAATGGCTATATCTATTTAGAATTGACATCGTTTTTTTCTTCTAGTGGATGTCACCGTTATTCTTCATTACTTATCGTGCAATGATCGCGCTGTACACAACAATCTGGCAGATATTAGGTGTGGTCTATCGCGTAGACGATGGTTTCAAATGGTTTATCTTCCTAACAAACTGGAGCTACACGTTTCTCAACGTCCACTTCATCATAGGTACTTTACTTCCTGCATATTATCACTGTCTGTACAACAAGCGCAAAATCGTGTCGTGTGACGCCAACGCTAACGAACAACCAAGAAACGATGAGGTTGTTGAAATCAACCTTGACAACGGATGCCCACTTAGCGAGAAGCCCGAGCTAGCTCTCCGACATCCCTGGATGTTAATAATTACTTGCAAAGCATCATGGGTTGTTTATAACATCGCAGCTAATGTTGGACTTTTGGTGACCTTGATGTATTGGTGTTTCGTGTATGTCCCTGGTCAATACGTTGATGGCTCAAATATCAACGCCCATGCGATCAATTCTGTGTTAATCGCTTTAGACATGCTGCTGTCAAGGGCTCCATTTCGTGTTTTCCATTTGATCTATCCCGTGCTATATTCATTCATATACAGTCTGTTTACTATCGTATATTGGGCAGCAGGAGGTACCAATGAGAATGGTAAACCTTACATCTATGCCATCATGAACTATGGAGAGAGTGCTGGGCTTGCTGTGTTAATGGCGGCCATGTTCGTACTTCTCGCCGTTCCGCTATCTCAGTTCTTGTTGTACGGCTTATATAGGTTTAGAATGTGGTTGGCAGAAAAGAAGACTAAATAAACGATTTACATTTAATTCATGATTAACCGTATTGCATTGAAACGAGATGTTAAGAATGAGTCATCTATGTAAGACTGCAATAGTACATATACATTTATTATCAGCAAGGGAAGGTATGTTTTTTATTGGGGGAGGGGAGGGTCACATCAAACCATAAATCCGTGGCCGTAGAGCCATAGTTAATAAGCCTGAAGCGGATTGACGTTTTAACCCCCGTCTCTAGACCATAATCCTTTTCAAATTGCTTTTGTTCTTTAATTATGACTATTGTTCCTGTATTCTCTAAGGAATCAAAAATTTAATATGAAAGAATTTTAAAAACCATTATGGTATAGAGTCGGGAGTAAAACGTCATCTCGCTTCAGGCTTATTATGGTAGAACCTAGCAGCCATATCATATGTGATAAATATAGATAGATATAAAGAATGAAGTATTATACATCAATCTATCGTAAGTTTACTGAAATGAACAACATGCTTTAACTCGAATTAACAGAATGGAGCAATACAACGTAAATCAGAGTAAAATTATTTTTTTTCGTACGGAACCAACATGGCAGATAGATAAACAACCTAGCTATTGTCCCTTTAAGTTAGAGTTACATCATTTGCCGTTGCCACAATCATTTGCATCTTATTATTTTAACTGATTTTGGTGTATTAAAAGATCAATGCTTAGATGAGTTGATTGCATAACAGACTCGTTTGATTCGCTGATAAATAATAATAATACTTTATTCAAAAAAATGTAGATTACATATTTTGAAAAGGAAGACATTGAGGTTAGCCCTATATAAGTCCCCTAATTTAAAATAAATAAATAATTTTAAGAACTAATAATATATATATATATATATATATATGTACAATACTAACTTCAAAAAATGTTCATGTGTTTCTTAAGTCTTGTTTTAAATTTATTTACGTTGGGTTCATCTGTATGATTTACTACGTTATTAGGAAGATCATTCCAAGATTTGATTATTCGCACAAAAAAAGAATATTTGTAACAATTTATTCTAGCAGATTTGGTCTGTATTTTAAATTGGTGATTAGCTCTCGTTTTCGTACTTTTACAAAGTTCAAAATAGTCACTGAAATCTAGACCGTTCATCTTGTGTACAATCTTATAGCACTCAACTAGAGAGAGGAATTCCCTTCTAAGTTGCAAAGAGTTCCATTTGAGTATCTTACATCTGTCTTCATATGCCATCTCTTGTCGTTTTTGACCTAGTGCGATGCGTGACGCTCTTCGTTGTATAGATTCAATTGCATGGATATCCTTTACTAGGTGTGGTGCCCAAACTGGGCATGCATATTCCAGAATGGGACGGACCAGTGATTTATAGAGTATGGAAAAGATTTCCTTATTTCTACTACCCGTGGTACGTTTAACTAAACCAAGGACTTTATTTGCTTTATGTACAATTGCTTCTACATGTTTGGACCAACTTAGATCGCTCGACATTATAACTCCAAGGTCTTTGTAGTCATGTACGTTCTTTAATGCTGTGTCGGATATGTGATATTGTGTTCTATTCTTATCACCCTTATGAGTTATCCTCATGGCTTCACACTTTTTAGGGTTAAACTTGACTTGCCAATCCGCCTCCCAGTCTTCTAAAGAAGCAAGGTCCGACTGTAGAGCTGTTACATCCCCAACGTCGGTTAGTCGTCGATAGATCTTAGTATCATCAGCAAACAATTTGATGCTTGATGTGGCTACATTTGGAATGTCATTTACATATAACAGAAACAAGATCGGCCCCAGAATTGAACCTTGCGGGACACCCGATGTTGAAAAGGATAAATGAAAAGGGTTTACGAGGCGTGAATTAAGAATAGAGGGCTTTAAGGGTTTCCAAGTTGCACGATGATCATTAAAGGAATTCAATGAAGCAAAGGCTCTGAACTTTGGCTAAAAACAGGCAACAGGCAACTGTCTGAGAAGGACTGAAGCCTTACGAAAAACATCAGCAACCATCAGTAGCCGGAAAAGGAGCAACTTCAGTTGACTCCGATAGAGCTGCAAAATGCTATTGAAACAGGAGCTGTCTATAGAGAATTTTAAATTATCGTACAAGCGTACGAATGATTTTGTGGAGTCGAAGGTAAGTAAGGACTTTCTCGTTCTCAGAGTTCTCAATACTTATTTACTACGAACTCTTATATATATTACCCGTACTGAATTATCTACCCGGGCCATACAGTTTTAAAAATCAACTATCTTCGATCCTCGGGCACCCCTGATGAGTTTACTTAATTTATTATGGCATTCAAAAAGATTACGGATTATTTACGGATCGGCTTTAGATATCAACTGATGTAGTGCGATAGAGTTGGTTTGTTTGTTGTTTATTTTTTGATTTTATATCCTTCTACGAGGCACAAAAAAAAACCTTAGTTTACGAACATGTTTTTTCTTTATTTTATTGTAGTGGTTTCCTGTGCAAATAGTTATTGTTTATCGAGGATTTTTGGCTTTGGTTTGCTTGACTTGGATTGCCTATGCTGCAGCAACATCACCCATAAACGTGAAAACCTTCTTTTACCTGACCAACTGGACCTATACTACTATAACTACATACTTTATCCTGTCCACAACACTCACCATTCTGCACTATACTCAAGGAACAAAGAAACACCAGCATCACCGCTTGATAAACCAACCTGAGTTATATAGTCAAAGAGAAAAGGAACAAGATACAGACGATGAAGTAAGCGACGAGGAAAATAACCTAAAATGGTACCATCGTTTTGTGTGGATTCTCTTAAACATTTCCTCAAACATGTCTCTTTGTGTCACCATTTGTTTTTGGACTTTAATCTACAACGGAAAGACAATTCATACCTCGGATATCTTTATTCATATTTTGAACTCAATATCCATGGTTCTTGAGGTCGTTCTCAGCTCAGTTCCTCTACGTGTTCTTCATCTAATTTATCCATTCATTTTTGGCTTTGTTTATATACTAGCAACGGTGTTATTCTGGCTGTTTATTGACAAAACTCATTTATATGTTGTATTAGACTATTCTCATAAACCAGGTCTAGCTGCTGGAGTTTTACTTGGTTCTCACTTTATTCTATTGCCCTTAGTTCAGATATTCCTCTATGCATTGCACCGAATAAGGAATCAACTCTCAGAGAAATACTCTGAAAGTACTGATTGAAAATGGTGCGAATAAGTCCCGGTAAAAAAAATAAATAAATAAATAAAATGTATTAAGAATGTATTTTCTCGTGTGTTTAGGAGATGCCTGAAGAATTAGCAAACAAATATAAATATGGCCTGTAATAAAGAATATTATTAGTAAGAAACGGAAAAATGTTAAATAATTTCTTATCAGCGGAGTAACGTTGTCAGGGTGAGCCATGAATGACTACTTGTGGTTCTCTCCTCTCCTCTCCTCTCCTCTCCTCTCCTCTCCTCTCCTCTCCTCTCCTCTCCTCACCCCACCCCACCCCTCCCTACAAAACCATCATGGCCTCGATATGACTTAGCTATATATAACTTCAAGTGGACACTTAAAAGGTTTGCTAACGTCATCAGTTAGTCACTGAAGCCAAACGGAACAATCAAGATACTCAACTACAATTAGTTATCAGCTATTTTATTCTTTTCTGGGTCGTTTTTCATCCAAGTTTCGTGGAACTACAGCAACATGCGTGGAGAAGAGTTTCGTTTGGCAATGGTAAAACCGAAACATGACAGGCCTCGAGACTTTGCTGAATCTCCGGTAAATATTGAGTGATTACATCCATATATGATTCCTTCAGTAAATCTAATATATAACGTTGAATTTGCTTTTTTTAGTGTAGATGTAAAAGTAAAAGTTATTTGGTGTGAAATATAGTGGACACAATTAATTCAGAACATAGTTAGATACAAAACTGTATGAGATATAGACCAGTTTTGCCCGCACAAGAAATTTACTACCATGTAGTTATAAGTATAAACACTTAGTATCCTGTTCTTCACTAGATAATCAACGAACCGTAAGAATCATATGCATTAGTGAAACCCCTTACGCAAACAGTTTAAAAATTAACTTTGAAAATTTCTCTTTTTGCGAAGCCATTTCTTTGGCAGTGCACCAGTAGAAGAGAGTTAGGCTGCATGTAACGTTGTTGTTGTTGTTGTTGTTGTTGTTGTTTTTTCGTGAAACTAAATAAATTGACTAAAAACTCTGACTGATAATTATCAACACGGAAAAAAGAATAGTGCCAGTCGAAAGTGAATAGGATTTCAGTTATGCGAGGCTGGCCGCGCGTTTCTATTATGAGATTCAAAGATTGCTATCGCTGGCCGGAAACAGTACAATTTTCATCATCATTACTGTCTCTAACGTACCTAACGCAACTCAGTAATATTATTACCATATTCGACTTCGTGGTTTGTTTGTTTGTTTGTCTGTATATATATATACCTGTCTATCAGTCTGAGTTGATTTTTGTTTTTGTTGCTGTTGCTTTTTTGTCTTATGTTGTTTTAATGTTTTTTGTTGTGATATTTAAAGAAGGTCTTTTACGAATCTAAAGCATTCGCCTCCGATCATAGAGGCCGGATCGTGAAAGCCGGGGTTGTCGCGACCTTCGCGTTCACGCACGTCAGCTCCATAACGACTTTAAAAATATAATGAAAATTTAACAAGCTGATTGCATTACGTTCTAGTGGTTTCCATGGTATCTAGTTGCCATCTACCGTTTCATATTGGCCGTCTACTGCCTGGGCTGGATGATCTACAGTGGGTACTACTACAGACACGATGGGCCATTGTGGTTCATTTGGCTCACTAACTGGGGCTACTTCTGTGTTACTTTGTATTTCATACTCGCTACTCTGGTCACCCTGTGGTACCACTGCAAAGAAAAGCATCAGGTAGTGGTTGCCATGGAAATGAGGAAAGTGGGGGATCACCCCGTAGAAGTGGAAGACGAAATGCCACTAAGATGGCACCATAAAGCAACATGGGTGATCTATAACTTTACTGCTAATAACGCAATCCTGATAACATGCCTCTACTGGGGACTGCTCTTTCGAGGTGGTGCTCTGGAGGGATTAGATGTCAGTACCCACCTCCTCAACACAGTATTCGTTATGTTGGAGGCTATCCTGTCCTCCATACCCATCCATCTTCTTCACATCGTCTATTCATCGTGTTTTGTTATTGTCTACATGGTGTTCACGGTGATCTACTGGGCCGCTGGAGGTACGAATCCATTCGACGGGAAGCAATACATTTACTCGTATCTTGACTATGAGTCTAGCCCTGGGCTAGCAGTGGGGCTGTTCTTTGGTTGTTTGTTAATAGGAGGACCGTTATGTCAGCTTATACTTTTTGGATTGTACAAGTTAAGGCAGCTGACTGCTATGAAATGTGGACGCGTGGACCAATAGACAAAACCACGGGAGGCCCACAATGGATTGCCTGTGAGCTTTCTTGAAACCATGAAATTAAATATATAATTTTTAATTTGGTTTGCGCTTCCTTTTTTAACGTATCCTCCGTCAACTAATACGGCTCCCTCCCTTGCTCCTTTTCTCCCTTCCTCTCTTCCTTCCTTCTTCCCTCGGCTTCCCTCCATTCCATCCTTCCATCCTGCCGTCCTTCCTTCCTCCCTCCCTCTCGATTCTTCCCTCTCGATCCTTCCCTCCCTCTCTCCATTCTATCCTATCCTAGGAATTTAGAAAGAAATTTTTTGTGGAGGGAGGAAGACCGGAGAGCCCGTAGCAGAACCCCCGAAGCACAGGAGAGAACCAACAACCAACCAGTATAGAGTTTGTTAGGTCTCCTCCTTGATTCGAAGCTTTTTCGCCAGTTTCCTTCTTCCGCAAAACTAGAGTTAGTACACAGGGCCCGGTTGTACGAAGCCTGGATAGCGCTATCCAACAGATAAATCTTATCCAGTGGATAAATTCATTGGGTAACAGCATCGACTTATCCACTGGATAAGGATTTATCCGCCGGATAGCGCTATCTAGGCTTTATATAACCGGACCTAGTTCTTCGTGCTTGAAATACGGCCTCGCGCGCGCTTTTTCATTGATAATTAAACAACATATTTATTGGCCGCAGTATCCACCAAGGAGCCAGCTTTAAAGAAGAAGGGGTATTTCCAAATATACCGGCATTCTCTGCCATTGGACAAAAATGCTATCATGCCAGAATGATGAGTTCCTAGTCTATTCCTACATGTATTTTGTTGTGATAATAAACATATGCAATGTTTTTTTTTTGCACTTAGATTCGGAATTGCGTCGAATCAGTTTTCGTCATCGTCTTGATCTTTCCTTGACACCTGTGTCTACCCAGTAATCCTGGCACTAATGTTTCTGTCATTATTCCTTTAGTGGTTTTTAGAAATTCGTCAAATTTGCGGAAGCTTGTTTGCATTCTTTTGTTTGTTCACTTAGGGAAGTTTTCGCCAGTTCTTCGATCATCCGGTAGCTAGAGCTTGTTCATTTAACTCAGTTACTCTCTAAATCACGTTAAACACTTTAAACACTGCTTACTAGCAGCAGTCCCAAAGCTGCGCACAAAGTTTCGCCAATGTTCAATTCTTATTCATACTTTATCCTGCATCACTAATGGTTAAAAGAAGTGTTCTCAAATAAAATAGTATTCATTTTAAAAATGCTAACCTCATCGTTACTTTACGCCAAGGTTTTAAGAGTTCAAAACAGGAAATGAGGTTAAAAGATCTCGATATTAGAGCGCAAAAAAAGCACTTTGTTTTTACTTAGTAATTAGAATATTCAAGCGTGAACCAATTGAAAATCATCCATTGTTACGTAAATGCATTGTATTTGTAACTGTCTGCTCTGATATCCTTGTATATTAGGGTCGCCATTTACCACACGTTTATCTAACATTTATAGATATTCTGTCCCTTCCCGTACGATGCCAGCCGGAATGGACCTCAAGGAATTGCTTTTAAGTGAACTTCAGTTAAAGAATTTTCGCCTACTTTATCACGACGCTTCGGATTTTACAGAATCTCCGGTAAGTGTTGTTCGTGTACCGTTGTTTTAACGTGACCGCCATTGTCTAGTCGAGGAAACTATTTACTGATCTCTACAGTACTCACTACACAAACACCTTAAACCGCAAATAAACCGGTTAGAATCGTTTGCAAAAGCTGTTGAAGAAACAGAAGGAACAGTAGATGTAAAATATACCACTAAAACTTGGCTTGGCTTGGGTGGGTTTTGCGTTTGTATAACATATAATCGAGATCTCTGAAATGCATTAACTCTAAGCACTTTCTTCAAACTAAAATCCAATTATCTTATTCTCTCAGCTCGCTTTAAAAAGACTTTACTCATGGTTTAAATCATAATTCGCTTCCATGTTGAAAATATATGAGATGTTGCGCTTAGCTTTATTCATATGTTATGTTTCTAAATTCATGTCGGAAGTCTACGCCAAGCTCTTGTAGCATTCAAATCGACTTCAAAGAAACGAATCGTCTTGTACTACTCACAGCTGTTTTTATCTAGTATTCTTTCCTCTATCTTGGAAATTCCTTTATTTTCAAGTGTTAGTAGTGAAGTTATATAGACGTATGGAGATGACAACCAGCCATGATTTTCTGACAGGTCAAACTCGTCGATGCTCGTGTGAATTCTAGAATAATTTTGATGATGAATGCCATTTTCATCCTTATCAATTATAAAGTTGATACAATGTTTAGTCTAGTTTCTCAAAATTTCTTCAAAATATAATTATTCCAATTCGCTTCCCTTTGCCAAAGTGTGACCCATTTGATTTATGGTCACGCAATCTCTGTAAAGGTTCAGTAAACACCTTCTAATGGTTACCATGGTAACATCATAACTTGTTTTTTAAATTTCAGTTCTTTGCAGTGCTGTTTGTCGTTCTATATCGCCTTTTCTTCGCTATCTACTGTTTTGGTTGGCTCATTGCAAGTGGTCTTCATCCAAGTAATGGCGACGAGAAGTGGTTCATCTACCTAATCAACTGGTCATATTTCTTTCTTACTGTATACTTCGTCTGCTCTATGATCCTAACAGCCATTTATTACCGCGGGGAGTGGATGGTCGGGGAATATGATGTACAAAACCATGACGTCCTTAAGCCAAAATCTCGATCAAGACCCGGTGAACTTAACCAACAACCTCAAGAAGATCTGGAAGAAAATGTTGTGAATCCCTTGGACTTACGTCACCAAGAGCCAGTCCACTGGTACCACCAAACAATATGGGCAGTCTTTAACATCGCTGCTACTAATGCTGTTGTTGTAACCGTGTTATATTGGACTGCGACGTACCCTCATTACCCAGACTCCTACACTCCTAACGGTCTGGACATAAGTACCCATCTACTGAATACTATCTTTATTTTGATTGACATATGTCTGAGCTGTATGCCCATTAGATTATATCATGTCATTTATCCCATGTTATTCTTCTTTGTCTATGTTATATTCACTGTCGTATACTGGGCTAGTGATGGTACTAATGTCGGAGGTCACATGTATATCTATAAGACCTTAGATTACACAGGGAACCCAGGATCTGCTGCAGCATTAATTCTAGGGTACATGTTTATTGGTCTGGTTCTTACGCAGTTGATTCTGTTTGGTTTGTCTAAGTTACGCTCTTGGATCAGTGAAAAGGTCTATAGCGGCAGGAGAAGAGGTTATGAAGTTAACGTGTAGTTGCTAGTGTATTGTAGGATCTGTTGTACCATGGATCGTATTATGTTAGATTGAAGAGTTAGTCAGTACCTACGCTATAGCCCCTACAGTAGATGTGTCATAGACCTAACGCTGTGTAGCAGATCAAAATTTACAGGGCAAGCCAATGGCTGTACTATAGCCTATAGTAAATTGATCCATTGTCCTTCCATTGTGTCATATAGACCCTACCGCGGTAGCCGGCAGACCTCAGGGTAAGTCAGTACATACTTAAACTCTAGGCCATACATTTGACCCATTTTAACACAGGCGTGTGTCAAAGATTTTCTTGTAGTCCTCAAATCTTAGAGGTATAGCCCATACAGTGATCGAGATCAGCTTGGTACTGAGCTATAGACACCTTGCAACGCGTTGGAATGTAGCTCAATTTGGAGGACACAGCAATAGGTTTCCAATTCTCATGAGATTGAACTTCATTTTGTTTTGTCCTCCAAATTGAGCTGCTTTGACGTCACATGCAAGGGATATATAGTTTATAAGATGATTGCATGCATTAGCCGGAATAATTTATTACTAAATCAGTAAGAATTAAGTATTCATCTTAAAAGAAAAATTAGAGACATTATTGTATTTAATAATATTAAGCTTTCGTGCATGAGTATTACTTTAAAATAGTATACCTTATGACCCACTTTTATCGACAAAAAGTAAATTAATGAAATAAATAGATGAAGGAATAAAACTAGTGCTGAAAAAAAATTTTGAAATACATAGTCGTACTGAATGGTTTATGCGCATGCCCCAAATCACGGGACAAACCGCTCGCCTTATGAAGTAGATTGAGCATTTCGCGTACAACACTTGAATACTTTAAGGAGCTTATTAAGCTCCTCACTGTTTACTGGAGGATTTAATTCGACTCGTTCTCGGTACTGTATGATATTCACAGCGTCGCTTCGTGTTTTTTTGTTTTGTTGTTTTTTTTGTTTTGTTTTTTTTTTTTTGTTTTTTTGTTTTTTTTGGTTTTTTTTGACCATTTGGTGGTGATCTGAAACCAAGGCCTAATGCACTTTTTTCGCTTGCACTAATAAAGCTTGAAAATTATTAATTTGAGTATTTTAAAGTACCTAAGATATACCCTCGAAGCTAAACTTGTTCATGGATTCCACTGAAAAATTCTTTTTCGACTAGCTTACTAACGAATCCTACACAGACAGCGTTCGATACGTGATTTACTTTTCGACACGTGACTTTCGACTTGTCCATTAAGTCAAAATCCCTTTTAAAAATTACCAAGGTCCTAAAAGTGAAATTCATGAATGACAAAAACAATGTTTAGTGAATCTAATGTCAAATCTATTTTTGTTTTTTACTCAAATACTATAATTTTTGAAGAAACTACAACAGATCGATGGTGTACACTTTGTAATTATAGGTGAATATAAATATCATAGTATCGACCGCATGTTGGCTCAAAAGTGAATTAAGCTGATATGAATTAAAAGCCAATGATTGGTCGAAAATTCTCTTCGTTTGAAAGCAAAAATGTGATATAACTGAACCTAAGGTCTTGGCTAGATAAAACACTTAAGAAAAAAATCTGTCTACGTCAAGCATCAGATCGAGGACTTTCGGACTTCAGTCCAGTGTAGGGTTTTGAATAAGCACGACCTTCGGTTGATTCTCTGTCAGCTTGTTAAAGAGAATTGCCTAAAATATCTGAAATATGGCGTTCTTTTCTAAGGCTACTGCCAACAGTGAGAGTATCTCAGGGAATATTTTACTGTGTCCTGTGTGTGAGGACGAATACGACGACCCTAAACGACTACCATGCATGCATACAGTATGTCTTGGATGCTTAGAGAGTGTTGTACCACAGAACTCCTTGATTATGAAATGTCCTATCGATGACCAAGAACTCCCAATGCCCAAAGGTGGAGTAAACGCTTTACCATCAGATCTCAAGATTATACGGCTTCTAGAGCTCTCTTCTGGGGACCAGACAACGAAAAAACCAAGAAACAAACCCAAAAAACCCAAGCCAGTGAGCGAAGAGGCAAAGAAAAAGCCTGTCGTTCGTGGACAGATAGCAGCGACTCTGGAAGAAGAAGCAGAACTGGTCAGAAAGCTTTTTACAGAAACAGCTAATAAAATTCGCGAAGCAGTTTCTGATAAAGAAAAGGAAATACTAAAAGAAATAGATGATTTGGTGAACAAGCAGTTACGCAAGGCAGCCAGCGCGGCAAGCTTCTCTAACGGGGCAGATTCTGGTGGTAATGAAGGAGATGATGACAATAAAGATGAAGAAGACGGAAAGAAGCATCCATCTTTTATCATTGATTTGACACCAAGTAGAAAACTTCTTCAAATGGCCAGAGAGGAAGGATTGGGCAACATCAAGTTCGGGCAAAAAGCGACCACACCCGGTCCTGCTGAAAAACCTTTACCAATTAATAAACCTATTCCTTCTGCTGCTTCAGCTACGTCCGCAACAACTGGCGGCACGGCTGAGATCATCAATGCTGTTAACCTTCCAAACAGATATAAGCGCAGTTTCGGCCCCTCTGCAGTAGCTGTAAGCCACGCTGGTCATGTCGCTGTGTCTGACTTTGGTGGTGAGTGCGTCCTTCTGTTTGATCCTGAGGGGAATTTCGTCAAGAAAATTGGCGGAGAGTCCGGTGATGCAGGACTTGAAGGCCCAGATGGCCTGGCTTTTCTGCCCGATAACAACCTCGTGGTCTCCGACGGCCCGTTAGATGGTGTACAATCTCTTAAACTCTACAAGCCAACCGGAGAATACCTGAAGACTCTATTTGAACTAGACACAAGTGACACAGAAGAGTTGTATTTTGGCCGTGTTACAATCGACTCCAAAAGCAGAATTATCCTGTCCTGTTCTGGAGAAGACCCGAGAGTGAGGGTTTTCGACAGCAATGGTAACTTCAAGTTTCAGTTTGGTGAAGGAAATCTTTCTGGGCCACAGAAAGCTGTTTTCTTTGGAGATAACTTTCTCGTCTCTGACTCAGACGCGGGGAGACAAAGATCCTGCATCAAGATATTCGACAAAACAGGCAATTTTGTCTCAAGTTTCAACGAAAGTAAGCTAAATGTTGGGGAGCAAGACAACATGGGTCTAGATGTTACCTATCCGATACACCTTGCCGTACACGGGGGAACCATTTTTGCTTATCATGGGTTGTGCAGGAAGATCAGTCTATTCAAACTCGATGGCACATTCGTGATTGAATACAGAGCTATCTCAGGCATAAGAGATATGTCTGTCTATGATGATGGTAAGCTCATTGTAACATGTGGAGAAGAGAGTCTTTTACCAAGAAGTGTGCAGATCATGAAAAGCTCGTAAAATATCTTGGGGAAGTTACAACAGTTAATTCTAACCCCAAAACAGGAATACTAACAGTCCGAAAAGAACGAAGAACGAGAGAGGTCAAAAAGGTTACTGCAAGACTGAACTGTCCAATAGTGTGATTCTTGTTCTAATAAACATGTTATGGATGACTACTTCAATGTTACGATAAATAAATGAGTGCAGTAATTTGATTCATCTAATCACCTTAGTTCCAAGATTTTCCTGTATGTGTGTAATCATTTATAAAGTCTGACAGTGAACTAGATATATCTCATATTTTTTAAATTCCAAAAGCATAATTTGAAGCAGTATAAAAAGATTCGGTCCACACTACATGATCCTCATCTAGCACTGATTAATTTCACTGTGAAAAATTCTGGGACACGGCACGGTTAGAGCGCGGAAGTGACGACATTTGTCGAACCAATCTCCGCACGTACATAGACTACATAGTATAAACTAATCAAAACGCTCGGTCAAGGCGCAAGTGTCGGTTACTCATCAGTCGATGATCATGCAAAATCTTGCCGGTCTATATACATTTTTAGCTTTGGCGTAACTTTTGATTTCACGTTCCAGGCCACGTGTCATTCACTAGAGTATCATTTCTTTATTTAACAATTGCGTATAAAAAGAGACATGAATATGGATTCATCTGGGGGAAAAAATATTCACGTGGTCTGAAATGGGAAAACGTTAAGCCCAAAGTAAAGAGGTTTGTTGAAATGCGTTAGAAAAAACAGTGTATACTTATAAAAGCAAACAAAATAATAATTTAGAATTAGGCAATAATGAAAAACAATTTTCTTCAATATCCCTCTTTATAGTTACTCTTTCTTCTCTCTATTTTTTAGCCCTTTCTCCTTCCTCCTTTTCTGTCTCTCATTTCTCTAAACTAAAATCTCCTGTCCCCTCCCCTACAGATAAAGAACTTTTCACACCTAGTAGGGGAGGGGTAGGGATGACAAAGACGGCCTGGATCTTCTTGAAATGAACGAACTACCATTCGAAACTTCACGCGAGATAAAAGACGATTCCAACTCCATCAAATATAGTGCATTATTATACATCATTGGCAAGATGGTTCATGTAATAGCTCTTGGACTTGCTACCGTCATTATATGGATTGCTCAACCGGGACTTAGTAAGTAGTTTGACATGTTTATAAATTCGTTATACTGTATAAAATGGACCACGCTATTCCCCAAACAAGATTACAAGCAATGTTCATATTCTCTTGTTACAACTGTGGATCATTCGTAAGGTCCTTTATAATACTACACAGTGAAATCCTTCTGTTTTGGTCATTTTTACTGGTATTTTCTCAGCGTTTCGTTGTTATTAGTGTCGTACAGCTTTGATTATAATAATGTAAACTTAGATCAAGTCTGGTTGCCCGAGTGATCAGTGCCCGCCATCAAAAATAATCTCTGTTTTTCCTTCTTCCATTTTTTCTTAGTTCAATATGAGTTTTTCTTTTCTTTTTCTTTTTGGTATATAAAGTCTGACTTCTTTTTTCTGAGGATTTCATGTTTAAGAGACCCAGTTTTAAATTACCTGCCTTCAGACGTATCAAATACTTGATTGTCTCACGATGTCACATAAGAAAAGAGTATGATAGATCCCCCTCCCTCCCCCCCCCCCCCCCCCCCCCTCCCAATAAAAACATCTTGTCAGGTTTCACAGATCTATTCCTGAGCAATCTCGTACCCAGAGCCTGTGTTTCTTTCGGCCTGCGGCAAAAAACGAGGGCTCTGTCATAATCCATTTTTGGCGCATGCGCAGCTTTCCGGAAGTGAGACATAATCAATGAAAAATCATGCTTTCAAACCTGCTTTCAAACAGAGTTCTGTGTTTACTTCTGATCAAAATAAGAATTAGAAATCGGGAACATATTTTTTTATTTTTTGCAAGTCTTTTAACGTATATGCTCTTATACCGGAAGTCCAAGAAATCCTGGTCTCAAAAAATGGATTATGCCAGAGCCCTCGTTCTTCGCCGCAGGCCAGAAAAAACGCAGGCTCTGGGTACGAGATTGTATTCCTGAGTTACTTGAAGAGCTCCCATAATTGCCCTATTTCACTATGATGCCACATCAAAACAATTTATTGTTTAAACGCAAAGGATCATGGTCGTCAGAGGGGGTCAAATCAACACAAATTCACCAAAGATTGTTCTAAAACCCGTATCAATCCACGAAGAGAAGTAGAATAGCCAGCAAACGCTCAGAATATCTCTTAATACATATTAACACATATTATATCTGAAAACCAGGCCATTTTAGATTAAACTGTTTCGCAAGGAGCAAATATTGTTGAATTTTCTATTGGATTTGGCGATTCTATCCCCCACATAAACAAGCAGTGACGTCATAGTTAGTGAAATAGGGCAATTTATGAAGGGGAGGGGGGTGCGAGGAAATTAAACCGGCTAAATGCATACTAGTGGGGGATAGGCACTATGAGGATTTGAAGAATGTTCTCCAATATGGGTGGTAGGGGTGGGGGATGTTAGCCCTGGGGACTCCACTCAGACTACTAGGGGACTACCAATTTTTTCATGATTATATTCATATTTCATTTATTAATTTATCCACTATTCTATTTATTTTTTATTCTCAGCGGCCTTATTCCCATGGCACCCTACCCTGATGGCAGTTGGAGTAAGTATTATATAAACATACATGTATCTAGCAGACACAATATATGGTCTCAAGATCATGGCATGTACACATTGTTTTATACTCAAATCTCCACCAAGACAGATGTCTTAATCAGAACGTCATTTTGTAGATCATTCCTATCCTCAAAAGAACAACAGGCCTAGAAATAAAGGCATACACATGATTATGAATCATCTTTACTAAATATGTGTAGGAAAAATGAAGGGTTGATTAAGTTATAATCAACTTTATTTAGAGAATGACATGTGATAGTCACAACTGAAAAACTTGTGGTTCTCTAGCTATTTTAAACATCTATGAGTCACAGCTAAAGCTTAAGCTATTTGCAGTTATATATAGTAGCACACAGCACCTTTTACTCAGATTTGTTTAGACCCTGAGTGAGTGAGTGCATGTTAAGTTGGTAAGCTGAGGCTTAAACCCACAATTATTATTATTCCAACCACCCCTGCACAATAATCCACTGCTCAACTAACCAAGCCAACAAGTGAGGTAATTAAGTTTACACAACCAAAACATACAGGGCCTGCATTGATATATAGTAGAGTAGAAGTCTAGCAAAGTTTAAAACTATACATGATGGCCATAGAAACTTTAATTATTGTTGATTTTTTTTTTTTTCTTTTTCTTTTTTTTTGTAGTTTGGTTTCCTAATGACAGAAGCCATCCTGATGTTTTCTCCTCAAAGTTCTGTATTCCCATCATCAACACGGGCAACTAAAGCTCAGATTCACTGGATGATACAAGCCATATCAATCACATGCACAAGCCTTGGATTTGCTGCTATTTTCTTCAACAAGAAGCAACGAGGAAAAGACCACTTCACATCCTGGCATGGCCTTTTTGGACTCATTACTATGATTCTTGTCCTCTTGCAAGCCTTCCAAGGAATTTCCATATATTATCAGAAATTTAGTTTAATGAAAGCATCGTTAGGTCAGCGTAAGCAGCTTCATGCCCTTTTTGGTGTGCTTGTCTTTACCTTGGCTTGTGTTACAATTGTTCTTGGGTATTTTTCCAACTGGTTTGTGAAGAATGTTAATGATGCCGTTTGGTGGGGTAGTGTTTTATCAACTCTGGCAATGGCTGGAGTGATAATAGGACAGGTAACCAATGAGTATGTTGCTAGAAATAAACCCCTGAAGTAGGAAGACAGCACTATAAACATTGAAGTTGACAGCTAGTTCAACAGAATATGATGTAGATACTAAAGAGAAGTGGGCCAAATTAGAATGGTTGTGACCATTTTTAAGCCTTTTTATTCTAAAGTATGATTTTAAAAACAAAAACATTATTCACTTTATAAACTTAATGTATGAACTGCTAGCTATTATTGAATGTATTTGAGACGTTTTAGCGTAAAAAGGAAATAAATCATTATAAATTCACAGTTTTGTTTTTATGAATGAATTATCCCATTTTCAAAACGTGACATTTTTCATCATTTTGGCCAAAAAGCATGGACTACAACTAATGGTTTTGATCATTTTTGGGTGTTTTCACATCTTTTCCACTCATCAATAAAGTGTTACATTTTGAAAAATGGCCAAAAAGCATGGACTATAGCTCATGGTTTTGATCAATTTTGGGTGTTTTTCACATCTTCTCCACTCATCAATAAATTGTTACATTTTGAAAAATGGCCAAAAAGCATGGACTATGTATAGTCCACAGTTTTGATCGATTTTGGATGTTTTTGACTAAGTGATAAAAATTATCTTATTTTGGAAAAGGCTCATTTTGAGCCATTTTTTGCCAAAAACCATAGACTATAATATATAGCCCATGGTTTTTATTGATTTTGGGTGTTTTTTGACTAACTGATAAAAATTATCTTATTTTGAAAAAATATATAATAGCAATAACTTTAATTCTTATCAAGCCCATTACACCTGCCTCAATGGTCTTAACAAATACTTAGAAAATTTGAAAATAGAATAATTTCAAGCCATTTTTGGGATAAAAGCATGGACTATAGCCCATGGTTTTGGTCCATTTTGGGTCATTTTCACACCTTTTGAAAAAATGTGAATTATTTATCACACTTGAAAAATGGGTGTTTTTGGCCAAAAAGCATGGACTATAGCCCATGGTTTTGGTCCATTTTGGGTCATTTTCACAACTTTTGAAAAAATGTGAATTATTTATCACACTTGAAAAATGGGTGTTTTTGGCCAAAAAGCATGGACTATAGCCCATGGTTTTGGTCCATTTTGGGTCATTTTCACACCTTTTGAAAAAATGTGAATTATTTATCACACTTGAAAAATGGGTGTTTTTGGCCAAAAAGCATGGACTATAGCCCATGTTTTTGGACGATTTTTAGTCATTTTCACAGCTTTTCAGAAAATATAAATTATTTATAACACTTGAAAAATGGGTGTTTTTGGCCAAAAAGCATGGACTATAGCCCATGGTTTTCATAGATTTTGGGTCGTTTTCACACCTTTTGAGAAAATATGAATTGTTTATCACACTTGAAAAATGGATGTTTTTGGCCAAAAAGCATGGACTATAACCCATGGTTTTGGTCCACTTTGGGTCATTTTCACACCTTTTGAGAAAATATGAATTATTTATCACACTTGAAAAATGGATGTTTTTGGCCAAAAAGCATGGACTATAACCCATGGTTTTGGTCCATTTTGGGTCATTTTCACACCTTTTGAGAAAATATGAATTATTTATCACACTTGAAAATTGAGTGTTTTTGGCCAAAAAGCATGGACTATAGCCCATGGTTTTCATAGATTTTGGGTCGTTTTCACACCTTTTGAGAAAATATCAATTATTTATCACACTTGAAAAATGGGTGTTTTGGCCAAAAAGCATGGACTATAGCCTATGGTTTTGGTCCATTTTGGGTCATTTTCACACCTTTTGAGAAAATATGAATTATTTATAACACTTGAAAAATGGGTGTTTTTTGTCAAAAAGCATGGACTATAGCCCATGGTTTTCATCGATTTTGGGTCGTTTTAACACCTTTTGAGAAAATATGAATTATTTATCACACTTGAAAAATGGGTGTTTTTGGCCAAAAAGCATGGACTATAGCCCATGGTTTTGGTCCATTTTGGGTCATTTTCACACCTTTTGAAAAAATGTGAATTATTTATCACACTTGAAAAATGGGTGTTTTTGGCCAAAAAGCATGGACTATAGCCCATGTTTTTGGACGATTTTTAGTCATTTTCACAGCTTTTCAGAAAATATAAATTATTTATAACACTTGAAAAATGGGTGTTTTTGGCCAAAAAGCATGGACTATAGCCCATGGTTTTCATAGATTTTGGGTCGTTTTCACACCTTTTGAGAAAATATGAATTGTTTATCACACTTGAAAAATGGATGTTTTTGGCCAAAAAGCATGGACTATAACCCATGGTTTTGGTCCACTTTGGGTCATTTTC
The DNA here is from genome assembly GCF_029948245.1 of Actinia tenebrosa. NCBI lineage: Eukaryota > Metazoa > Cnidaria > Anthozoa > Actiniaria > Actiniidae > Actinia > Actinia tenebrosa. Next base: position 5,375,652 of record NW_028292578.1, read on the forward strand.
ACACCTTTTGAGAAAATATGAATTATTTATCACACTTGAAAAATGGATGTTTTTGGCCAAAAAGCATGGACTATAACCCATGGTTTTGGTCCATTTTGGGTCATTTTCACACCTTTTGAGAAAATATGAATTATTTATCACACTTGAAAAATGAGTGTTTTTGGCCAAAAAGCATGGACTATAGCCCATGGTTTTCATAGATTTTGGGTCGTTTTCACACCTTTTGAGAAAATATCAATTATTTATCACACTTGAAAAATGGATGTTTTTGGCCAAAAAGCATGGACTATAACCCATGGTTTTGGTCCATTTTGGGTCATTTTCACAGCTTTTGAGAAAATATGAATCATTTATCACACTTGAAAAATGGATGTTTTTGGCCAAAAAGCATGGACTATAACCCATGGTTTTGGTCCATTTTGGGTCATTTTCACAGCTTTTGAGAAAATATGAATTATTTATCACACTTGAAAAATAGATGTTTTTGGCCAAAAGGCATGGACTATAGCCCATGGTTTTGGTCCATTTTGGGTCGTTTTCACAGCTTTTGAGAAGATATGAATTATTTATCACACTTGAAAAATGGGTGTTTTTGGCCAAAAAGCATGGACTATAGCCCATGGTCTTGGTCCATTTTGGGTCGTTTTCACACCTTTTGAGAAAATATCAATTATTTATCACACTTGAAAAATGGATTTCTTTGGCCAAAAAGCATGGACTATAGCCCATGGTTTTCATCGATTTTGGGTCGTTTTCACACCTTTTGAGAAAATATGAATTATTTATCACACTTGAAAAATGGATGTTTTTGGCCAAAAAGCATGGACTATAACCCATGGTTTTGATCGATTTTGGGTTGTTTTCACACCTTTTGAGAAGATATGAATTATTTATCACACTTGAAAAATGGATGTTTTTGGCCAAAAAGCATGGACTATAACCCATGGTTTTGGTCCATTTTGGGTCATTTTCACAACTTTTGAGAAAATATGAATCATTTATCACACTTGAAAAATGGATGTTTTTGGCCAAAAAGCATGGACTATAACCCATGGTTTTGGTCCATTTTGGGTCATTTTCACACCTTTTGAGAAAATATGAATTATTTATCACACTTGAAAAATGGATGTTTTTGGCCAAAAAGCATGGACTATAGCCCATGGTTTTCATCGATTTTGGGTCGTTTTCACACCTTTTGAGAAAATATCAATTATTTATCACACTTGAAAAATGGATGTTTTTGGCCAAAAAGCATGGACTATAGCCTATGGTTTTGGTCCATTTTGGGTCATTTTCACACCTTTTGAGAAAATATGAATTATTTATCACACTTGAAAAATGAGTGTTTTTGGCCAAAAAGCATGGACTATAGCCCATGGTTTTGGTCCATTTTGGGTCATTTTCACACCTTTTCAGAAAACATCAATTATTTATCACACTTGAAAAATGGGTGTTTTTGGCCAAAAAGCATGGACTATAGCCCATGGTCTTGGTCCATTTTGGGTCGTTTTCACACCTTTTGAGAAAACATCAATTATTTATCACACTTGAAAAATGGGAGTTTTTTGGCCAAAAAGCATGGACTATAGCCCATGGTTTTGGTCCATTTTTGGTCATTTTCACAGCTTTTGAGAAAATATGAATCATTTATCACACTTGAAAAATGGGTGTTTTGGCCAAAAAGCATGGACTATAGCCCATGGTTTTGGTCCATTTTGGGTCATTTTCACACCTTTTGAGAAAATATGAATTATTTATAACACTTGAAAAATGGGTGTTTTTTGTCAAAAAGCATGGACTATAGCCCATGGTTTTCATCGATTTTGGGTCGTTTTAACACCTTTTGAGAAAATATGAATTATTTATCACACTTGAAAAATGGGTGTTTTTGGCCAAAAAGCATGGACTATAGCCCATGGTTTTGGTCCATTTTGGGTCGTTTTCACACCTTTTGAGAAAATATCAATTATTTATAACACTTGAAAAATGGGTGTTTTTTGGCCAAAAAGCATGGACTATAGCCCATGGTTTTGGTCCATTTTGGGTCATTTTCACAACTTTTGAGAAAATATGAATCATTTCTCACACTTGAAAAATGGGAGTTTTTTGGCCAAAAAGCATGGACTATAGCCCATGGTTTTGGTCCATTTTGGGTCATTTTCACAACTTTTGAGAAAATATGAATCATTTATCACACTTGAAAAATGGGTGTTTTTGGCCAAAAAGCATGGACTATAGCCCATGGTTTTGGTCCATTTTGGGTCATTTTCACACCTTTTGAGAAAATATCAATTATTTATCACACTTGAAAAATGGATGTTTTTGGCCAAAAAGCATGGACTATAGCCTATGATTTTGGTCCATTTTGGGTCATTTTCACACCTTTTGAGAAAATATGAATTGTTTATCACACTTGAAAAATGAGTGTTTTTGGCCAAAAAGCATGGACTATAGCCCATGGTTTTCATCGATTTTTAGTCATTTTCACAGCTTTTCAGAAAATATGAATTATTTATTACACTTGAAAAATGGGTGTTTTTGGCCAAAAAGCATGGACTATAGCCCATGGTCTTGGTCCATTTTGGGTCGTTTTCACACCTTTTGAGAAAACATCAATTATTTATCACACTTGATAAATGGGTGTTTTTTGGCCAAAAAGCATGGACTATAGCCCATGGTTCTGGTCCATTTTGGGTCATTTTCACATCTTTTGGGAAAATATGAATTATTTATCACACTTGAAAAATGGGTGTTTTTGGCCAAAATACATGGACTATAGCCCATGGTTTTTATCAATTATGGGTGTTTTTTGACTAAGTCATAAAAATTATCTTATTTTGAAAAAGGGTCATTTTGAGCCATTTTTGGCCCAAAAGTAAGGACTATAGACCATGGTTTTTGTTAATTTTTCGTGTTTTTTACACCTTTTCCTCCCCAAAGATACCCTAACAGATACAGAATATATATAACCAAAACTTGCTCTGTGTATAACATTTTAATTAACAAGCTGATTATTGCATTTGTAGCACCAACAGACCTTTCCCAAATTTGCTTGGATGTCAACAAAACAATGGTTTGAAGACAAGACTGAAGTTGACTCTTTTACTCATCAATTCCAACCCAATTTGAAACCATTGTTTCATGACCAGTAAAGTGAACTGGGACAAAGGTCTGTTGACCAGCAAACAGTGAAATATGAAACTGTGGCTGCCATTTTGGAGGACATGGAGAAGGGTCTATTTCTAAATAGGAATAGAGGTTCTATAGTAATAAATTCCATGGAGACACACTTAAATCTATCTATCTACCCTCACTTGCAGTTATCAGTGCATTTTGATGATTGGAATGAGATCATTACTTGAGATCATTTGAACTTTAGGTCAAGTGATATACAACAGTTAACACTTATTTACTGAGACTGAGGAAAACACACAGGGTGTTTTGTGTTCCTGAGACGTCGAGGGTCCACAAAACACACTGCTTTCCCGAGGTTCAAATCAATAAGTGTTTTGTTATATACAAACTGTCAAAGTACACAAAGCAATTATTTAATTTTTGGATCATTTGATTTTTAAGAACTTAGAAAAACTTAAATTTCCGGGAAAATCACTTCCAATATTGTTATTACCAGTCAACAGCAACGTACAACGTACAACAGTACAACGGCAATCAGATTATCCTATAATTAACCTGTCACAATTTGTGTTTCAATCAGCGCTTGCAATGAAAAGAGTAGTAAAGAGAATTGAAGAAAAAAAGAATGTACAGTTTGTAGAGCTGCATGTCTTGGTGACACAAAATTCAAGTCTAGCATTGCTCATAGACACTGACTGCACTAAAAGTTCAAGAATCTGTGATATAAAGCATGTGTGGCATAGTGTTGAGAGTGCTCAGCTCTCACCAAAATGACCAGGTTTGATTCCTTGACTCAAAGTCATATGTGAATAGAGTTGCTTTTAGGTTCCTTTGTGTGCTTTAAGGGTTTTTTTCCTGGTGAACTGTTTTTCCTCCCTCCTCAAAAATAAATTCTAAACTTTGTGGAACCACTGTTGATTCCCATTTTATTTATTTTCTATAAAATGGGAATCCCTTTCTTTCAAGAAGAATTGTTTGAACTAGGTACTAGTTGTCATACTGTCACATCTAATAATCTTCCCCTCTACTTATAACCTCTTTGACAGTAGGTCTGAGCAGGATAGTGTGCTCATATTGAGCAGTATAGCACCCTTTTATATCACATAAAGGTGGATATGCATCTATGATACCAGTATCACAAAGGTTCTTTAGGGCCAGTAGGTACTTGGTCTGTAGATTAATAAATACATTCTCATTAGAACTTATTTACAATTTTTTTTTAAAATTCAAACTCATACACATGCAATTAACAATGTCTGGAAACATTATCAGGAAAGTAGTTGACTAAACCAAACTTGTCCATTAAAGTGCCCCTAATGCCTGATTACAGACCCATTTAGAACAAATCCTCACATTGTCATAAACACGTTTTTCAATTTTTTTTTCGTTTCAAACGAATTTCTGATTTTTTACTGCACAAAAAAAATTGGCAAAATTCTCGTGTCTACTCACGCTCGAAATTTCAGTGCCGCGTTCGAGGAGCCTGAAAAATTGTATAGACTTCCGTCATTGGGGTGATACACCAATTTTTTTGTGGGTCAAGAGTGCTGTTTTTAAAAGTTTTAAGAAAGAAAAAATGCTGAAATATTGAGCTTTCACTTATTGTACGAGTGAATTCAACTTGTAAAAATGCGCAAGTCTTTCACTTTTGGAACAGTTATCGTAGATTTATAAATTTTACACCGTAGTGAAAATAGGAACTGATGTTTCAGACGATAGTCCTTCGTCGGAGTCAACTTTTGGAATGTATCCCCCCAATGACGTAATCACACCATTCCCCCTTTATATGAAAAGGCACGTTTTCAAAATCATTTAAACATCAGGAATGCAACCCAATTTCGACAAATTTTTTTTTTGATTTTTGCATTTTTATGAATATATCTTCAACTTACGCAAGGTCTGTGATTAGACATTAGGGGCACTTTAAGTCCTAATGTACAATGTTAGAACATAATAATATTTCGAATGAGTGACACACCACACCTTCCCATCGCTTGGACACCCCAATCCCAATAAGGGTTATTTTCTAGAACTATGCAATATATCCTCCTCAGACCCTCCCCACCCCTTGGAAATTCCAATCCCCCTCCATGGGAGGTATGGATATTTTCTTGTACTACACATATACCATCCTCAGACCCTCCCCACCCCTTGCAAATTCCAATTCCCCTGTGTGAGGATGGGATGGATATTTTACGAGTGACCGAACCATTATTCTGGGCCAGTTTAGTTCGAGCAACCAAACTCTTGAGTGCCCTTACTGAATTCCTTTCTGAATCTACACAATATATCCTCTCCAGACCCTCCACACACCTGAAAATGTACCTTCTTGGACCTATCCTTTCAAGTTTGGACCTACTAACCTGGCCAAGTCGATCTAACCATCTCCTACAAAAGGCTAAAGTCCCAAAGTTCTCATTGATGACATTCAAAAGTTGCTTAGCTCTTGGTACCCTGAAACATCCCGTAAAAAAAAAATCATTGTTATTTCAAACCACTTCCAGATGAATCATGCCATTACCTGACTTTGATTAGCCTAGATGTTATTTCATGGTTCACTACTGAATTCTAATGGAAACATTTGGGGGGGGGGGGGGGTATATATAGCAGCTGTTTATTCAACTTTCCAATGAAGTATATTAATTAATGCTATAAGAACAAAAACTCAAGAAACAAAAGCAATGTACAGTAGCAACTACAACTACCAGAATCCGTTGCACACTTTCTTTTGTTCAGTTAATTAGTACCAATTCTCATGAGGAAATACAAATTTATTTGAATAAGAAAAAAACACTTGCAAAGCATAAATTTTGGTAGTAGTAGTAAAATGCGGGCATCATGTAAATGGCTCATATTGAGAAGAAGCTGCACTAGTTCAATCAACTGACCTTAGAGGAATGTGTCCTGCTTCAAAGTTCTTCATGTAGTGAGAACAATCCATGTCGTCATGGACCACACCTCGACCTGTGCTGCCGAATGTCTCAATGGCAAAGAATTCATTTTCCTGGTTATAAAGCAATGGGTATGCTATCAAATGCCAGAAAATTGGCTCAAAATAAGCTAATTTTTATAAATTCTCATTCTCACCTACTTCAAGGAGAGATATGGGGGAGGGGGGTAAGAATTTACTCGCTTAAGGGACTTTAGCTTACCGTTTTCTGTTAATATACATATCATTGATTTTATATATTTTTGTGTAGTACGTGTAATAAATTTTCAAAATTAAATCCCTATCCCCCACCCTTCCCCCACCCATTCCCCACCCCTCCTTCACCCCTCCCCACCCATTCCCCACCTATACCCCACCCCTCCCCACCCCTCCCCACCCCTCCTTCACTCCTCCTCACCCATTCCCCACCTCTCCCCACCCATAAGCCACCCCTCCCCACCCATTCCCCACCCCTCCCCACCCATTCCCCACCCCTCCCCTCCCTATTTCCTTCCCCTCCCCATTTCCCTCCCCTCCTCTACCCATTCCCCACCCCTCCCCACCCATTCCAAACACATAAACAAACACACTGCTTTGGAGAAAATCATTGGAAATATAAAGTACCTCCATCTTGGTAGCTTCTCCACCCTTGACGATAGGTACTGTCTTGCCAGCATGAATGCGATAAGGACCAATAGAATGACCATTTAAGTTTCTAATGGGCTTAACTGAAAAAAGAAAATAGTTAAAATTGCAGGCTAATACATAATAATGCAATATTTTCCAATATTTTTCCTCAGTGTGTACAATACCTCTGTATGTCTTGCCATCTAATTCAACTTCGTAAGACTCCATCACTTCTTGTATTGCTTCTCCAACATCACACAATCTGACATCAATACCAGCTTCCTAGAACACCACGAAAACAACATTAGGATTTTATGGTATATATTTGCAGACATTTCTAATTGTTGATAGTTTAATCTAGTTTCATGTAATCACCAGTAAAAATTGAATATTAATAAAAACAACAAACAACAAACCAACTTTCACCCCCACCCCCTTAACGACAGCATTGCAACCCCAGCTATACCCTTAACTTCCTTCCCGATAAGACTGTAGTCTATTACTTTGAATATCAAGTGACTTAATTATTTCTACCTTAATGCCTGTATTGGTAGCATCCTCGACGGCAGCCAATAGGTTGTCATAACGAGGGTTAAAGGCTACAGTAAAGGCACAGTCAACAATGCGGCCTATGGAGAAAGATAAAAATCTTAATTTTATTTTTTAACTTAAAACTAATCATAAACTGATTTAAATAAGTATATAATTTATAAAGTATTGAAAAAAGTTGAAAGTTTAATAATTTAATTCCTCTTGAGAATAGCAAGTAGACAATCGATCCTCACATTGTGAGTTGAAAAAAAAAAGTGCACAAGCTGGATACCATAATCAGGGTTCGTGCTGAGGTAACCACTTAAAATTAAAGGACTATTCAAGGAGTATACATGGACCCAAAAATAAATTTTCAAGGAGTATGTTCAGCTAAATATGACAAGGTTTTACACGGTGGTTGCACATGGCCGACTTTGAGATTTTCCAATCTTTCTGACTAGATCTATTTCAGAACCATGCAAGTAATGATCAAAGCAAAAATTCAAGGGGTTTTCCAGGATTTTCGCTAAAATCGTAAAATTCAAGAGCTTTTCAAGTGCCCTTGAAAACGTGAATTAAATTCAAGGAGTTTTCAAGGAGATTAAGGAGTAGCACGAACCCTGATAATGCAAACTTAATCATTTTTTTTTATATGTAAGCAATGCAAATTACTGTACCATTAATGTGTGTTCCAAAGTCAATCTTACAAACATCATCATAGCTCAGAACTGTCTTGTCGCCAGCATTAGGAGTGTAATGTGCCGCACAGTGGTTCAAAGAACAGCCAGTAGGGAATGCAAGACCAGCTTTCAGTTTATTTTCATTGATAAGCTTGCGGCCAGCCTCTTCCAACCTCTCACTAAAAATATACATCAATAGACTTACTAAAATTTAGGTATAAAATAACTTTTATAAATCTTGTGTTGTGGTTGGTTGGGAGAGCATGCATTATGAGAGTACACAGCACACACATGACCTATTATTCAGTAATACGTCAAACTAGTATCCAAAGTAATGGTAATTGTAATTTGTATCATTTTGATAAAACACAGTTTTCTTTTTTTGCAGAGTTTGTTTAGGAGTTTTGTGTATGGCAGAGGGCAGGGCGGGGGGGGGGGGGGGCAGGTGAAATCTTTAAATGCCGAAAATATTCTTAAGACCGCCCTTGAAGTCCCCCAAAAAATAACTATTCCCTGGGCAATCTCTCATAGCTTCTTCTAAAAATTTTGCATCAACCCCCATCATTTCTCTGGAAAAATATTTCAAACCCCCCCCCCCCATTTTACTGGTAAAAAATTTTCCGATCCCCCCTAAATTTTACCTGCCCCCCCCCCCCTGCCATACAATATGAACGCAGCCTTAGCATGTCTGTGTTTTGAAGTTACAAGCGTAGCACTTAATAGCCAGTGGCTTATAAACCCAATGCCCTGGTTTCATGATCCAATTGGAATTTAGGAGTTGATTTTTGTGGAGGGAGGAAACCAAAACAAAACCCAGCAGGACTCGAACCCAGGTCGCACTGATAAGAGGTGAGCACTAAATATACAGATGGTATCAGCAACCATGCTTCATTTGTGAACACTAACATGCACAGTAATCCACCAATCAGAATGCACAATCAGTAGTATCACATTCATAATAATAAACGCAGACAGAGCTTTTAGTTAAAAAACTCGTTTGCTTGCTAGTTTTCGTTTTTGTACGCGTTTTTTAATATTTTTTAATATTTTTCTTGGTATCAATTTGTGCTATTACATTATAAAATTTTTAATTATCTTTTTCATATATAATCTTATAATCATATAACAATGTATAGATGTAAATATTTTTTTGCAATATTTTATAGTTTTCTTTTGTGATACATGGTTAAATGCATTAAGTTTAAAACTGATCTGATATTTGTACTTACCATATTTCTATCATAGTCAAGCCTGGTTTGATGTAGCTCTGAACATGTTTTCTAACTTGTCTATGGGCTTCAGCTGCTTGTCTGATATCTGTATAAATGTCTGCATGCAGACGATCAAGAGCTCTTTTCTCCTCATTGGTTTCCCTCCACAAGTTGCTAAAAATATGCAGATAATGCATTAAAAGGAAATTTTTTCCAATAATGAGCAATGATGGCAAAAAGCGCCAAAAACTAGACTTTTGTATGATTTTTGATCCCAATTTTCGTTTTAGGTTAACACTCAAAACCTTTTTTTAATAGTTAGAAACTGATGTACTATGATAAAATGCCGCTTTGAAAAATTATTTTCAATTGTACAAAAATGCTTTGTTGCATTTGTGTAAGAATGTAGCCTTGTCAGGCTTTTTTATAGAAAATATATGGGAAATAAGCAAATGAAGGCCTAAACCTCATTTTGGAATAAAATTTTTGCTTTTGGTTAACACTTTGATTCCACTTTCATTGGTCATCTCCACTTCCAAACAAGTTAAACTTTCTGAATATCAAGATTTTAGCCTTGTACAACAGCCTTTCTTCAAGAGAATAGTTTTTGGTGCTCACTGCTTGAATACGAAAAGAATTCTCTCTTAATGTGTAGTTCCAGAAAATTTCCATATCCTTACCAAGGAGGGAATTTGTAAAAGGACCCCTCTACCCCCAGTAACTTAAAATTTTCTTCCATACAAACTCTGTAATTTTGTTCTTTCTCTGACCCCCCTCCCCTCTCCTCCAGAAAAAAATATATAGATTAGCATTGCAACCTCATTAAAGGGCAGAGATAGAAAATACTTCCTGCTGGCTCAGCCAATCAGAATGCATGATTTTTAGGGTATACCAGACTGCAGAAAAAAATAAAATACAGTACGTAACTACATACTCATCCTTATAGCTCATAATCTCTCCTTCAGGATAGTTGCCATCAGGGAATAAAGTAGATATGGGTACAGTGGGTGGGTCAGTTTGCTCTAGTGTCTTACTGTTTTCTGTAGATATAATATAAAAGGTTTTTAAAATCCTGATTTCTGATAGATATTTCATTTCAGTAAGCAAACTGATACCTTGTGTGGCGGACGTTGCATCTGCAGGTTTCTTCTTCTTCTTTTTCTTCTTCTTCTTGCTACTCGTCGTCCCACCTTCAGCCTCAACTTCTTCATCTTGTCCTGTAATAAAAAAAATTAAAAATATGGTTGGTCCTTTTATTGTTTCATTTTCTTGAGTAGGATTAAAAATAAATTTTCACGATGCCCTGCCTCTGTTCTAAACTTTGTAAATATTTGTTTGTAACCAAAAGAGCTTTTAAAGAAAGTAAGTGGTTTTTGAATTCTAGGATACCACCCCACCCCCCCCCCTCCCCCCAAGCTCATACACCAGGTACCAGGGTGCCACTTCTCATCACAGGGATCATGGGAAAGAATTTTATGAGACCCTTAGAGGCCAAAAAATCCCTGAACACCACATCTTTATTATAATAGGCCCTTTGCAGCTAAGCAATCACATGCTGATTTATTCACTGTGAGCAAATGAATGAACATTTTGACTCCCATGGGTGAAATTAATTTTACTGGAGAGCAAACAAACTTTCTATAACCTGTTTCAAGAGATCGTAATAAAACTACATTTCATAACACACTGGATACACATCTTTTCATTCTGTTCTTTACATGTAGCTAAAAAGAATCACAAATTTAACATAAAAATTTTGCCCTCCAGTACAGACACGTGACCGTTAACTGCAAAGGGCCTATTCTGTTAGTACTAAAGCCACAAAATCAGTGGATATGGGAATAGAGCTGAAGTGAGGAGGAATGAACTAGTATAGGGAGACATCTCCACAGACCATCCCTTCCTCACTCTCTTTGTTTTAGTCTTTATACTTCTAAATACTAAAATATGGTAAAAGAAATTTATCTTCTTGTACAGTGTAGCACACTACCTTCATTTTCCTTGTCTTCACCACCATCTCCCACAGCATTTTCTTGGGTTTCTTTGTTTTCTGTTGTTTCTCCATTTACTACACCATCAACACCACCATTTTCAACCTCCTTTTCATCATTTCCAGCTGTAAAATAATGTAGGATTTATCTTCAGTGAATCTATAATACCTGTGTCAGATATTCATTCTTACAATACAAGATTTTCATCTAATAATAATTTCTATAAAAAACGAGTAAGAACAAATTATGGTAAATTTACATTTAATTTTAGTATTTCTAATATCTGGGAAGCAATACCCAAATCAATCAAAAGTCTTCCTTATTCGTCCTTCAAACAGATGTAAAAGGAATTCTTACTTAATAATCAATAAAAATATATATACAGTATTTATACTTAATTATTTAATTTATCTTCTTTTTTGATTTTTTTCTTTTTCTTTTTTGACCCTAAATGAAAATTACAACAGCCAACTAGAAAGCTTTAGTTCCTTTGGCTGTCGTACACTTACACCTATTATATTGTTAATTATATTAAAAATTCTAAATATTATTCAACTATATATATTCTTATAATTCTATTATATAAAATTGAAAAAAACAGTGTAAATAAACTGAAATTTAATTGAAATAAAGTGTCATGCTTGAATTAACAGTGACTTATGTATATTATAAAATAACTGCTACTGTAAAAATCTCACTAGCTATTTGATCGTTTTGGGGTTTGGAGTTTGCAATATCTATAAAAGAAATAGAAAAAAAACTTGCTTGAGCACTCGGCTGTTATAAAATCAGTCATCAAGCACTGGTGGAGCAGAACACTTGACAAGTGTTAAGAAGCACTCAGCTAATTGTCACAATCATGATTCTGCACAATTCTCCTAATAACCAGGCCCACACTAACAGTCCACAGTAATTTACATTTCAAGAAAAGACAACGATAGATTCAAAAGATATGATAGACTATTTGAAATATTAAAAACTGATACAGATTACTAGAGTGCAAACAATATAACCATGAAACTTTAGTAATACTAAAAAGCACTATTTCATGCAAATTGCATTGTTTTCTATTGTTTAATTAGCACTATTTTGTACTATTTAGTAATTAGTGTTATAATATTGTTAACCAAATTATATTATTTTGCAAGATATATATTCTGCTCCTCTAAAAGCTCCTCTTGCCCTATCAGCAAGAGAGATCATTGAGATTAATAAAAACAAAGTATAAATGCAATAAAATTAAGCGAAATCAGCATTGTCTTGATTAAAATGGGACGACTAGGTAATAGAAACTGTTCACTTTGACAAATAATCTTTTGCGCACTTCGAGGCAAGATCACCTGGTCAAGAAAGGATTCTGTAAATAATTTTTTTGGTTTATCTTCATGGTTTATAAACTATTACAGCACAACACATATTTGCATACTTCTATGCACTGGCTTTTGTACACCAAGACTGTTCCATGCGAAGCTGGCTGGGTTTACCAAACGAGGCATGTAGATGCTCATTTTACAGCATAAAGCTCGCTAAAAGTATGGGAATAAATTAAATGTGGCTAAATACTTTTGCGCATTGCACTGTAAAGGCCGGTTTAGACGGTACGATTTTCGCCTACAATTATCATACACAACACGCTCGTGCCATCCTACAACTCGAGTGGTAGCGTGTAAATCAAGCCTACAACTTGCCTCAACAGACATGAGTGTGTTGTATACAATAGTTGTAGGCAAAAATCTAAACCGGCCTTAACGATAAAACAAAAAAATTGGTTTTTTTTGTATATAATAAGGTTTATAAATAGAGGTAATTCAGATTAGGTAGATAAATTGTTTATCAAAATTGTACACCTGGCAGTCGTGAGACGGAATTATGTGTAATATATAAAATAATGATATCTATATAACTAATATTTAACAATATTTAAAATTACATAATATTTAAATTATAATATGAAATAAAAGCATGTGAACAATATCTATCATTGAAGATGTGTATATATCTATAAACTATACGTTATTTGTAAATTTTTAAGTAGCTTTTGCAGCATGGAGCAAGATAAAAGAGCTTCTAATGATATTCATTGGAAAACATTTCTTAAAAGGATTAGATCATTTAAGCTCATAGCTTGAGCTTTATGCCTTACACTTCTTGGTTCTTAATTAAGACAAATACAAATAGCTATGGGATATTATTATTAAGAAGTGGAGGTAAAAACTGCTAGTTTTTGAATTACAAACGAAGAAATCTCTAACAGGTTTTGAACACCTTAGAAAAATTAAGCTCAAAATGCATATTGAATTAATGAAGTGCTCTTTCTGTTCTGCAAAAGCAATTGTATAATAAAACACACACAACAGAGGGAAATATATCAATTGAGATTACCCTTCTTTTTCTTTTTCTTTTTCTTCTTCTTTTTTGACTCAGCAGGCTCAATATCTTGGGGTAAATCCTCTATTTTTTCGTCATTATGTTCCTCACGTGTTTCTGGTTCTTCTGTGACTACGGCCGCCATCTTGAATACCATCCAGTACACAGGGATCCCATCCATTAAAAAAATGTCCAAAAAATTCTCGCCATCCAAAACAATTTATTTTAACTAAAATAATCAAATGAATAAGATTTTAAAATAAATAGAAAAATAAATATTTAAAAAATTCAAAAATAAAGTTTATTACGAAAGAAATAAGGAATAAAATAAAAGATAAATAAATAAATTATTTTTAAAAATGTAAATGATTAATGATAATATAACGAGAGAAAAAAAAAAAGAAATGATAATAATAGTACTTTTTAAATAAAATAATATTAATAACAAGCATTTCATTAATAACTAATATTTTATTATTATCATATGAATATATAATTTTATGACCGCGAAGAACTGAGTACTAGAAAGACAAATCCAAGATGGCGTCTCTGTATTCAAGTGCGTCGAAGATCGTAGACAAAGTGATCAAAAAGAAAGGCACTATAAAGAGTCTTGTAATAGAGAGTGATTTCGAGAACAAGAAAATTTTGTACGCTCTAGTTTGTGAGACCTTAAAATGTAAGTAAAGCCTACAAACTCAGGATTTTTTGCATAAACGTTTGCTGATGCTAAAGGTTGGATTTTTCCTTAAATTTTGTAGTCGAATTTCACTCAATCGGTGCATAAATATATTATTATATACTTAATCTAGACTAAGAATTAAACTACTAACGAAAATTTATCATCCTTTTTTAAAAAAAGCTTGATGTTTTAAGGAGCACAATATCACTGGGTGGGATCCCTGTGTGTTTTCAGGAAGGGATGTTTTTTATATGGCATTTTCTTTTCTTTTTGAATTTAGACAAAAAAATAATCGATGAAATTTTAGAGCAGACAGATTTACTAAAGCTTGAAAAGCAGGTTAGTTTTAGTATACAAACTCTTGCAATTACTTTCTGTTGTTTTATTTATTGTTGGTGCTGCTGTTGTGGCTGTTGTCATTTTTGTTATGCTGCTGTTGTTGTTGTTGCTGCTGTTGTTGCTGCTGTTGTTGCTGCTGTTGTTGCTGCTGTTGTTGTTGCTGCTGTTGTTGCTGCTGTTGTTGCTGTTGTTGTTGTTGTTGCTGCTGTTGTTGCTGCTAATGTTTCTGTTGTTGTTGTTGCTGCTGTTGTTGTTGCTGCTGTTCCTGCTACTACTGTTGTTTCTGCTGTTGTTGTTGATGCTGTTGTTGTTGCTGCTGTTGTTGCTGCTGTTGTTGCTGCTGTTGTTGTTGCTGCTGTTGTTGTTGCTGCTGTTGTTGTTGCCGCTGTTCCTGCTACTACTGTTGTTGCTGCTGCTGGTGTTGCTGCTGTTGTTGTTGCTGTTGTCATTGTAGCTGTTGTTGCTGCTGTTCCTGCTACTACTGTTGCCGCTGCTGCTGTTTGCTGCTATTGTTGTTGCAGTTGCTTTTGATGTACGTTGGTGCTGCTATTGTTGTTGTTGTCTTTGTCATTGCTGTTGCTACTACTGCTACTCATGCCGATCATTATCTGGGTTTTATTTTATTAACGCTGTTTGTTACTAACAGCTAAGTAACTTTGTTTTAAATTTTCAGTTAAAACTTAGCTTTGCATTAGTATTGGTATATGAATTCCTATTTGGCCATGGTCTAAAGTGTGGTGGGAAGTTCAAACAGTGCATATCAAGGAATAAATCTAGCCTTAATTCTGCACTTGCCAGGATAAAAATAAGAGAGAAGGTATCAAGCAATGCTGACCTACTTTCTACTAAAACTAAAGTAGCTGGTAAGTAAAAAACCTTGATATAATAAAACATATGATGATATTAATTAATGCATGAAATAGAGTGGGTTACAGTATATTTAGTACTTAGGGAGCTTTCATTCATTAGCACATGGGGGCTCAACAAAATTTCAGGGGGGTTATGCTATTTTGAGAAAGTGGTTAAGGGGTGGGCTATCACATATTGAGAAGCTTTTTGACTATTCCAGGGTGAAAAAAGGGTGGGTTATGCAATTGATGCCTTTACCATGGAGAGAGGTTGGGTTACAATATACAATACAATACAATTTTATTTGGCACCTTATACTAATAGTACATGAGTGTTTGATTCCAAATATATTATAGGTATATATATATACTATGTATTAGGTAATTTTCTTAATTCATTTTCACGTATCAGCATACATTGATGAATGTATGCTGATATGGCTCTTTGTAGAGACGCTGATTTTGAATTGATTAAGAACATAAAACGACTGTCAGCGCTCATATTGTTGAAATTAATGCTGGTGTTTTTTTCTATGAACTCTCTTAAGTCGTTTCTATGAGAGTCATATAGTGGACACCAAACTAGAAAGTGTTTTTCGTTTTCTACTCCCGACTTACACACTGGGCAAATCCTTTCATCGTAAATGAGATAAGGCCTCTTATACCTCCCCGTTTCTACTTCAAGCTTATGGTTACTAATTCTTAATTTTGTAAGCGCCACTCTATGCTTAATATTGGTGACTTGACTTAAATATTCTTCAAAGTTATAATCCGTTTTGAACTGACGAAAGACTCTGAGTTTATTTTTATGTCTGTCGTCTTTCCTTTCATCATTGTGGAGATTACTCCATAAAATTTGCCTCTCAATGTCATATATTCTTTGGGTTATTATTTTTCCATATTCATACCATCTTGGAGAAAGTTCATTTTGTTTCATCCAAATTATCCCCAATCCGAGTTGTTCTAAAGTAGTTTTAATTTTTATGCTCCAAAAGGCTTTTTTAGTTTCATTTTTAATATCTTGGTAGACTTCGGCTGAAAGTTTTTTTGGGTGTAGTTCCGACTTTATAATTTTATGCCAGAATTTAAAGCTTCTACTGCATGCTTTGCATTTTAGCGGAAACCTTCCTAACTCAGCTCTGCATGCAAGGTTACTAGCATTCTTTGTCACCTTGAGGAGCATTTTGCAAAATTTCAAATGAACAAGTTCCATGGGCTCTTGGTCTTTGGTGCTTAATGTTTCGATACCCCATATCTCACTTGCGTATAGAAGTATTGGTGTAACAAGCGAGTCAAACAGTTTTATAGTTAATTTGATATTGGATGTGAAAAATTCACCCATTTGTTTTTTCATCTGAAATAGTGCCTTTAATGCAGCTTTTTTTAATTCTTGTTTTGCAAACGTAAAGTTTCCAAAGGTTGTAAAATTTAATCCTAAATATTTATATGATTTAACGTTTTCTAGTTTAGATTTGTTCAAATAGAATTGGAAGTTATTCATTGTCTTCCCTGTATTATTGAAAACCATCACTTTTGTCTTTGTTATATTAACTGTTAAGCCTGATTGTTCACAAAATGCCTCTAGCTTGTCGAGATATTTCTGAAGCCCTTTAGCAGATTTAGAGAACAGAACCAGGTCATCTGCATATAAAAGAGTACTAATCGGTTTGCCATTCAACATTACATCATTGTTGTTACACGAATTTAATGAGTCAGGCAGATCGTGAAGATATAAATTAAATAACGTAGGGCTCAGCATACAGCCTTGTTTAACACCCATATAACAGGAAAATGTCGGAGAAATGTGTCCATTTACTTTGATTGCTGATTGATCAGTGGAGTACATCGATTGTATCACTCTTAGAAAATTTCCATTTATACCAACATTTTCAAGTTTTGCCATTAATTTTTTCCTTGGGATGCAGTCAAACGCTTTTTGAAAATCTACAAAGCAGGAAAAAAGGAAATTATTTTTCTTCCGTGGCTTACTTTTAACATATTTATCGATTACGGATTTCAGAATAAAAATACTATCTGTTGTTCCGTGCTTTTTTCTAAACCCACCCTGTTCCTGTTTAATTATATTATTCGTAGTTAGGTAATCATAGAGCCGTTTGTTAAGTATTGCCGTAAAAACTTTGCCAATTGCAGAAAGGAGTGTTATTCCACGGTAATTTTCAGCTTTCGTTGGATCGTCCTTTTTATGCAATGGAACAATATATCCTAGATTCCATGAAGAGGGAAACTTTCCGTTGTCTAGGATTTTATTGAAAATTACCGTTAGGTGTCCTTTTAGTGCTTCCTTTCCCGTTATCAATAGCTCATTTGGAATATTATCAGGGCCGGGAGCTTTATGTTTCTTTAGGTTACTTAGAACTTCATATACTTCTTGATCTGTAATGGAAAAATCTAATTCCCCTTGACTTTGCGACTGTTCTAAGGTCTCCGTAGTATTTACTGCAGATGTCTGGGAGCTATTAAGCGTCTTGAAGTGATTAAATAAGTCCTTTTCGTTTGCTCGACAGGAGTTTGCATTTTTTGCTTTGCCTACATTAAAAAGTTGTTTCAAAGACTTCCAGGTGGATTTCGAATCTTTGAGGTCAAGGTTCATTAATTTTGAATTGAAATATTTGTTTTTCTTACGTCTACACATGCTTCGAAAGGACCTTTTATGGGTATGTAGATTCCTACGAAGTTGTTCATTATTTGGATTCCTACAAATTTGTTTTCCAAGAGATCGAAGATTTTTCTTTTCGTTTTCACATTCTGAATCAAACCACTTTTGTGAATCTGTATTTTCTTTAAATGCTTTAGTTTGTTTAGTTAGGGAACAAAGACCTGCTTCTGTTCCTATGCTTGTTAGGGTTTCAGTAAATGCCTTAACCATTGAGTCTACATTATCTGCGTTTTCTATTGATTCGCGTAGCGTTGCTTGCATTTCTGTAGTGCTTAAAATGTTTTGTAATTTATCGATATTTCCAGTATGCCACTTTAAGCTAGAAATTGTCGAAAATTCCCTATTTTCTTCTCTTTCTTTGTTTCCACTGTTTTTGGGGTAAAGTTGGATTTCTATTCCATAAGAAATATGACAATGATCGGATAGATCTGGCATTAGTGGATTAACCTTCAAAAATCGAGCTTTTTCAAGTAGATTTGTACTCCCGATTACATAGTCGACTAGACTATTTCCGTTGTATCGAAAACAAGTCTTTTTGCCCGTCAAGTCACCAACAACCCTTCCATTAAAGATTCGTAAATTGCAAGCCGTGCAAATATCTATTAGACATTTACCCCTTTTATCGACGTTCTCTTTGTCTTTAGAGTACCTTTTCATTTGATTGTCAATGAGATAATCATCAGGTAAATTAAGGTACTTACTGTCATCATCATTTATGTATTCCTGGATTTCCCCAGTTCGTGCATTAAAGTCGCCTTGTAGAATGACTTCACCTTTAGTTGAAAAATTAATTATATCTAGTTCTATATCCTGCAATATATCTTCATCATTCTCTTTTGCATAATTATTTGGGCTTAGGTAAATTGTGCCTACGTATATGTCATTTGTTAGATGGAAAAAGTCTTTACTTATTCTACACCAAATAACATTTTGGTTAGACGTCGGTATATAGGAAACGCCCTTGCTGATTCTATTGTTTATATATAGTGCTATTCCTCCAGCATGGCGATTTCCTGTTTTGTCACGACATTTTGTATAGTATTTATAGTCTTCTAATTTCAAGTCAGAATCAAGGCTGGCGTGTGTTTCTACAATGCCAAAAATATCATGACTATTAATTATATTGTTAACCTCTTTTAGCTTCAATTTGTTTCCAAGATTTTTGCTGTAATGCCCATGCAAATTCCAGAGTCCTAATCTTAAGGCCCCCGGCATTTGGGTTATGTGTGTAAAGCTTTCCATGTGATCTTGCCCCCCCCCCCCCCCCCCCCACGTACTAATAAACAAAAGCTCCATTACAGTCTTATTTGACAAAGAATGGTTGTGCAATGCTAACACTTCTCTATTGTCCCATTTTAGGATCAATCCCTAGATATGTGAGAGTAAACCTGCTTTTGACATCCATACGAGATGTTGTCCAGCATTTTAAGAATGAAGGATATAATATGCTGGAAATACCTCAAGATCTCTTGAAAAAGGTACTCTTATCAAATGGAAATTTATTTTATGCAGAATCAGCTGTCACCATCGCAAATACAGTAACAGAATAAACAAACATTCACAGCTGTAATAAAAAAATGTGGATTTTTTATTATATTTGGTAAAAGCAATTGTTAATCATAATATATTTTTTACCAAAATGACTATCATTCCTTCTCAATAAAATGACTATCATTCCTTCTCAATCTAATTGACTTTTTTCAAACTATATGTTTATTCTTATTCAAAAGGAAAGAAAGTCATTCCACATGGATGAAGATATCCCAGATGTTATTGTATTCCCACCAGCAACAGACTTACATAACCATCCTTTGTATTTAAAAGGGCATATCATACTACAAGACAAGGTACTCTGATGATTATTTGAAATACTTGACTGTGCTGTGTTTTGGGGTATTTGATTGGTAATAGATTGGATGGAGAGTAAATCCTCCTGCAATAATGTGTATGGGTATGCCTTAGTAACATGTCATGGATGCGTTCATGCTGAACTTTTCACATGCAGTCATAAAAAGAATACTCTAATTTAACTTTCTGTCCTTGCACTGAAGGAGAATCAAATAGCAGTTGTAGAGGCTCCTTCATCTGTAACCTCTGAAGCAGAACCAATATCTAGAATAAAAGAACAGCTGATGATTTCCTAAAACCAGGAAGAAATGTGGATTTACAAAATATGGGACATTAATGAATCTTGTTACGGTATTTTGTTTCAGGCAAGTTGTCTTCCTGCCCATGTTCTTGATCCCCCGCCAGGGAGTCATGTGATTGACGCATGTGCAGCTCCTGGAAATAAAACCAGTCATCTTGCTTCTCGCATGAATAATAAAGGGTAAAAAATAATATAGAATACTTGTATAAGGCTTAATGTGAGTAGTTAGTTGGCTTTATGATTGATAAACGAAAGGACAGATGGATAGATGGATGGACTGACAGATGGACAGATGGACAGATGGATATTCTCCATGTATATGTTTATTTTATTCTCAAATTAAATCTTTCAATTTTCCAGCAAGATACATGCTTTTGACACTGACAGTCATCGGCTTTCAACCATGAAAAAGTTAATGACCACAGCAGGAGTGAGCTGTGTTACCATGAGAAACATGAGCTTCTTGAAGGTAAGAAACAAATATTTCCTTCATGACACCCATCTGGTTGCTCAGTTGGTAAGAAAGTAATTGTTGTGCGGTAGGTTGTGTTTGGAGGCTTGGCTGAACCAACATTCAGGGTCTTAAAATAACTGAGAAGAAATTGCTTCGTAATTACATAAATCTACAAATGGTTAGATTTTCAATTGGCTCAGTCCACCACTTTAAATGCCAGTCCCATCTCTCCACACTTCAGCATCACTAACCAATATTGGGGGGATATAAAAGGAACCACTGAAGACCTAAAGAAACCATGGCAGTGACCACTCATACTAACCACATCACAATATTGAGAATTGCATAAAGCATGTTACAAGTTGCAAGTTTTTCAAGTTGCACATTGTTTGGTGTATTCTAGGTTGATCCATCAGCTGAGGAATACAATGATGTTGAGTACATTGTTTTAGATCCTTCATGTTCTGGTTCAGGAATAGTCAATAGAATGGATCACCTCACTGATGATGAAAAGGTTTGATAACTATCTATTTTACGTCTAGATAACAAAATAACTAATGTTAACTAGATTGAGCTTTTTCTTTAAAAAATGTTACTCTTTGCTTTTTTTTTTTTTTTTTTTTTTTAATTTTTTTATTTTTTATTATTCATTAATTAACAATTATTTGCCAAAGGGAAATAAAAGGGAAGCACGGGTGGTGTAGCAGTGTGAGCGCTCGCCTCTCATCACTGCGACCCGAGTTTGAGTCCTGCCGGGTTCAGTGTTGTATATGAGTAGAGTTGTTTGTTGGTTCTCTCCTGTGCTTCGAGGGTTTTCCGGGTTCTCCGGTTTTCCTCCCTCCACAAAAATCAACTCCTAAATTCCAATTCGATCACGGAATGAGGATCACAGGTTTGTTAGCCACTGGCTATTAAGTGCTGCCCTCGTGAAAAAAAGGACGTTTTTTTTAAGGCGAAGGGATTATCTGAGAATATTTACTGACCTGCATGTCTTGGAGCGGCCAGGTAAATATTCACCATAGTCACTGAGTCTGAGGTGAATAATTGTTTTAGTATAATTTTAGACTTGGATATCAGAGAATAGTCAAAATTCAGGTTAAAAAAGTTGTAGGTTATGGTATTACTTCTGCTCTGGCAAACTTCCCAGCTCAAGCAGTGATTATCAACTCATAAACACTGATCTCTCCACCAATCTCAGCACACATATGTGTCATCACTCTATATTCAGGTCTAAAATTATACTAATGTAGTTTTATTGTTATATTCCCAGGGTGATGACTTTCAAAGGAGACTGGACTCATTATCTCAGTTTCAACTCACAGCACTGTTACATGCTCTTTCCTTTCCATCTGTAAAGAAAGTTGTATATTCAACCTGCTCAGTCCATAGACAGGTAGTTATTGATTATTGCAATATTAATCAGTTCAATTACAGACTATTTTGTTATATAATACCTGTCATATCATTTTACTACCACTACCATAATAATATTTGTTGTGAATATTCTTTCTCATTAACTCATTCACAAAAATTCATTAAAAAATAAATGAATAAAATTTAAATAGGATTAAGCAGTGGCATTTCTACAGAGTAGCTCTTCATCCACTGTAATTGCAATTGGAATTAAGGAGTTGATTTTTGTGAAGGGAGGAAAGCCGGAGAACCCAAAGAAAAAACCCTTGAAGCACAGGAGAGAACCAACAAACAAGTCTACTCACCTACGACACCGAGCTGAATGGGACCTGAACCAGGTCACATTGGTGAGATGCGAGCGCTCTCACCGCTCTGCCACTTATGCTTCCCAATCATTCAAGATCTTAGGAAAGTTAGTGCTGATAAAGTGGACAAAAGAAAGTCTGCTAGGGTTTGTGGTAGTTGTAGTAAATGATGCTATAATAAAAAATGGACAATTAGGTATGATAAATGTAATGTTTTTTTGTTGTTTTTTTTTTGTAAAGGAAAATGAAGATGTTGTAAAACAAGCATTGAGTAAATCACAAGGGGAATTTGAATTATCTCCGATAATGGCAGCATGGACCAACAGGGGTCTTCCAGTATTCCCTGGTGGTAGGTATGATCATCATGCATCACGTGTCATCGCCATCATATTGGTGCATCATCTTCTTTACTTACCACTCATCATTATCTCCATCATTCCTACACATCATAATCATCATGTATCATCACCATCATATTGGTGCATCATCATCATCACCACTATCATTACCACCATCATTCCCACACATCATAATCATCATGCATCATGTATCATCACCATCATATTGGTGCATCATCTTCATTACTATCATTACCATCATCATTCCCACACATCATAATCATCATGCATCATGTATCATCACCATCATATTGGTGCATCATCTTCATTACTATCATTACCATCATCATTCCCACACATCATAATCATCATGCATCATGTATCATCACCATCATCTTAGTGCATCATTTTCTTTACTATCATTACCACAATCATTTCCAAGTATCATCTGTTATGATCTCCACCATCATGAAATTTTATGTTGCAACACAAACATCATCATAAAACTTCACTTGTACTTGTCAGTGCATTTTCGCAAATCGCGTTTCTCACTCAAATTATTATCATTTTTACAAATTTCTACTTTCACAGACTCACCGTTTTTTGGAATTTTTTTGACAGCTGAAAGGTGTATTCGTGCCTCACCAGAGGTTAACCAAACCAATGGCTTCTTTGTGGCGTTGTTCACAAGAAAAGAAGTGGACAGCGAACATACTAACGGCAGTGTTACAAACCTTGACCAAGTTAACGTTCATACTGAGTCATGCCACAATGAAGAAAAGATAAGTCCACTCAAGAGAAAAATGATGAAAAATTCCTCCAAGAAGAACAAGAAACAGAAACTTGATATGGCTTTAGAAGACGGTGATAAATTAGATAAAAATAAACTTAAGCAAGACGAAGTTTGTGATGTAACTTTGAATAAGAAATGTAATGTGAAAAAGAAAATGAAGAACAAGAAAAAGAAGAAAAAGAAAACGAAATCTGTTGTTAATTAACTCTAAGAAATAGTTTTTTTTTTCTAAAATAAAGTTAAAAAATGGTCGAATTGATTTGTAGTCAAAATATTGTGAAACAACAACAGAGTACAGTTATAGCACTACGCACTGATCATACACCACCACAGTACAGTTATAGCACTGCGCACTGATTATACACCACAGTACAGTTATAGCACTACGCACTGATTATACACCACCACAGTACAGTTATAGCACTGCGCACTGATTATACACCACCACAGTACGGTTATAGCACTGCGCACTGATTATACACCACCACAGTACAGTTATAGCACTACGCACTGATTATACACCATCACAGTACAGTTATAGCACTGCGCACTGATTATACACCACCACAGTACAGTTATAGCACTACGCACTGATTATACACCGCCACAGTACAGTCATAGCACTACGCACTGATTATACACCGCCACAGTACAGTTATAGCACTGCGCACTGATTATACACCACCACAGTACAGTTATAGCACTGCGCACTGATTATACACCACCACAGTACAGTTATAGCACTGCGCACTGATTATACACCATCACAGTACAGTTATAGCACTGCGCACTGATTATACACCATCACAGTACAGTTATAGCACTGCGCACTGATTATACACCATCACAGTACAGTTATAGCACTACGCACTGATTATACACCACCACAGTACAGTTATAGCACTGCGCACTGATTAAAATTAAATTCATTCAAGTTTTATTTATGATCTCTATTGTTCGCCAAAATTGATATTAACAAAACTGCCTCTTTAGATTGTGGCAATAACGTGGTCCTTGACTTAAGCTGTTTATGCGATGAAAACTTTAGCCATTGGTACCTGTTTCATTTCTAGATACCTTATCTAATGCTGCTTATATCATTATTGAGTTAGTTTTTCTTTTGTTCACTGGCGGTCTTGTTCTTTCATATTCACCCAACTTAATTAAACAAAGGAATGTCCCGGTTGATATCTAGTTATCAACCTTTACATAACGTAAAGAACAGAAAGATAGTTTTATATTTTCACTAGAGTAAAATTCTATCGATCTTTTTGTTCTCAAAATTGAACTGCTTTGGGAACATGCTTCAAGCTAGAGATTTTTATTTAGTTTTACAAAATTAATAGTTGTAGTCATCGTCATCGTCATGTATCCAGTACCATGCCATGTAAAAGCCCTAGGAGAGACAGAAATAGAGAAAGAATAATAATGGGCTTGCAGAATTTGTAAAAGGTGTAAAGCTTTTGTTGCAAAATGAATCGATGATTTTATTCGTGAGTAATAGAACTCCTTTAGGATGGCGAAACTCTATTTTAAACACACCTTAATTCAAGCATCATTAGGTTTTTCCTCAATTTTCGAGCCCTCTTTCAGCTCTGCTTCGTCCTCTTCTGGTCCAAAGCATTTCTGACGGGCATACCAACGCTGGATCTCAAGAACAGTCTTGCTGTCTCTACGCATCCCGGACAGGACGCCAGCACCAGCTCTCTGAATGGCTGCTTCATGTTTTTTCTCAACCAAAGCCAATCGTACGATGTCGGTTATCATGTCTGTTGAACAAAAGAGATTGAAACTCAAGACATGGGTAAGTCATCGTCGTCAATATACAAAAGCTCGTTGCTGTTGTTAGAGTGGTAGCTAATGTTGTTGTTTTGAGAGCGCTTCGCGGTCCCTGTCTTAGTTCTTACCGGTATAGTACAGTACGTTCGCTCTGCCAACCTTTATCGCTTGCTTGAACGCTTTGGTAAACTGTGAGAAATACAATAGAATAGACAATGACCAAAAAAATATAATAATTAATCGAAAACACTACTGTTATTAACCTCTAATTACAGGCCTGCGCTGCCTGCCTGCCTGCCTGCCTGCCTGCCTGCCTGCCTGCCTGCCTGCCTGCCTGCCTGCCTGCCTGCCTGCCTGCCTGCCTGCCTGCCTGCCTGCCACATGCGCGACACTTGGCATATGTTTCATTATACTTACCACTTTAACGGTTTGAACTCCAAGTTTTACGAACGGTTCTACAAAAGTAAAATTAACCACAGTATTTATTAGTAAATAGCTTATTTCTTATATCTCGATGACTGAGATTCATTGATGATAGTTTTTCGGATTCCCATTCAGACTTCATGTTTTCATTCCATCTTTGTGATGTAAATTTATCATTCATCTCTTTGTGGAATAATTTCGATTTGTTTCTGTTTTCCACGATTGAAGCAACAAGAGCGCTGTAAAACTAAATGGTTTTCTCGATGGCTCATAGCATATCGCAGTTCTTGTGGCGAGAACTTTCGCTTTACACGCCTAGTAGATATCATACAGGTACCATCCTTACCATCAAGCAAACCATCGCTTATACGGAGGTCGTTTAAGTTTTCCAAGATGAAATTAATGGCTTTTTGAGCTTTATTGACTTGATCTTCGAGTTCTCTTTTGATTCTGTGCAAATGCATCGCATCTTCACTTCTGTTTTTGCCAACTCCTCTGAAGAGACCTGAACATTAGAGGAATAGAGGAATTCATTTATGGTGGGTCGGGAGGGAGGGGGTGTTAGTTAATCTCTAATAAATATCGTTATCGTTAACACCGCAACTATAGCAGTAGCGCAGCTTAACGGGGTCGAACTGAAAGCATGTTAAAGGACTTCTGCTGTAGCACACCCAATCATTATCAGTTCTGCACCGTCATCAAAAGATAATCATACTATTAACAGAAACATTTTCGAGTATTGCCCATTAATGACTATTAATACTCTCTCTCTATATATATATCTGGGATTACTTAGACATTGGGGTCCCTGTGGAAGGAGGATTATATAGGGAATATATAGACAATATATAGGGCTCACTCACTCACCCATGCGATCAGCATGTATCAGCAAGAGGACAAATCTACGGTTAAGTGCAACGAAGTACTCCCCAGCGATGTGCTTGGATTTGAACATGTTCTGTTCTTTGACAGCTTTATAAAGTCTCTTCATCATTTCTGGCGGAAATTATAATATTATAATATATTGAGGGAAATGTTCAGTAAACTGTAGACTGGAAGGAGAAAGTAAAGGACAAGGACAAGGACAAGGACAAGGACAAGGACAAGGACAAGGACAAGGACAAGGACATCAGCTCCCAGCTAAATGTCTTTCAAGCATATCCACAACACGTATCTGACTGATTTACTGTGCTTAAATTAACTTTGGTATCTTTTGGTAAGGTACTACACATCATCATACTTAATCAAAAGCGTATTGGCTGTGGCTCTTGGCGTCTTTTTCCTCACATGATTGGGCATTATAGTAACCAATTAACTTACCGCATGAATGGGCACAAGTAGTTTGTTTTTAAGGAACCTTTTCAAAGCTTCAAAAACCTTACAATTATTTATATATTTATAAGTAAATAAGCTTAATATTAACTGCAAACTGCAATAGGGCTTATGCATTCATCTAAACCAGATCTTAAAGTAAATTTTAAAAAAAACAAAAAGCGACAGCTTCGAAGAATTTCTATCTAGTTAAGCAAAAATAGAGTCTGTATCTGTATGCACTTAAATCTATTGCTCTAAAGTTAATTTTTGCATAGTATTTGAGCTGAAGTCTTCATACGCTTCGTGTCATACGCTTCATGTCACTCATGTCTACCATAACTGGGTGCGGTTCAAACAACATTCTCACACGAAAAACTACTCCCATTTTTTTATATAAGTAATTCACTCTTGTTGAATGCATTGCAGAAACTTTATAGTTGACCCACCATTATAATCTTGGACCAAGAGTTTTCCTATTTCGATAAACGGTTCAAAGGTGCCAATAACCTGTATAGATAAAGCAAGATCAATTCAGTCGTAAATGTCAAAACAATCAACAACAGGATTCAGAATAACTTCGCATATTTCAAAAGTGGTAAAATCAGTTAAAGATTTTTAATTTCTTGACCATTTTTTGTGGGGGCGGCAAAAAAAATACCAAAGTATTGAAATTGTGCTGCAAGAAATCACTACAAGTCATGGTATCACCGTATACTTGTTTAATTGCTTATCATGTATTAAACCAACTACGGGGCACACTAACCATATATTCTCCCTCAGATGTGATCAGGAATTCCTGACCACTTTTTACAAAACACCATCTCGACTAGCGGCTCTGTATTTTGCCTCAGAGATGATCAGGAATTCCTGACCACTTTTTACAAAACACCATCTCGACTAGCGGCTCTGTATTTTGCCTCAGATGTGATCAGGAATTCCTGACCACTTTTTACATAACACCATCTCGACTAGCGGCTCTGTATTTTGCCTCAGAGATGATCAGGAATTCCTGACCACTTTTTACAGAACACCAGCCCTACTAGCGGCTCTGTATTTTGCCTCAGAGATGATCAGGAATTCCTGACCACTTTTTACAGAACACCATCTCGACTAGCGGCTCTGTGTTTTGCCTCAGAGATGATCAGGAATTCCTGACCACTTTTTACAGAACACCATCTCGACTAGCGGCTCTGTTTTTTGCCTCAGAGATGATCAGGAATTCCTGACCACTTTTTACAGAACACCATCTCGACTAGCGGCTCTGTATTTTGCCTGATTCCTTACTACTTTTTAGCAAGGAAAGCCTAGGTTTTTTTAAAGAGATACAGTACTCCGTTTATGATAAAGGTTCTAGCTAAACAATTTTAACCTTGTAATTTCTTATATTCCAGTTTTAATTTTTGGCAGTTCAATGTTGCAATTTGTTCTTATCGTTCAGAGTAAAATCTGTTAGCAGTATACAAGATTTTGGAAGCTCATCCGTCCATGGTTCAGGGGGGAAACCAGACATCCAAGGTTCCTCCACGATCCCTTCCAATAGCACATCTTGAAGTTCTCGTCGGCCATTACCAATGATCGGTGGCTTGCTATTTGCTTGACAGTGTTCTTCAAGTTTGAATTTGTCAACAGAACAGTGACAATGCTCACATTAAATTTGACACCGCTTATTCTATTTTGAAGCCAGGAGTTTTGTGTTTGTTTATGGTTGGTAGATTCGGGACAAAGAGCATTAGGAAAACTTGTCTTAAACTCTTTTTACGATTGGTCTAAACCCTCCTCTACTGGAAAGCTTTGATGGCAAATGCGACAATCTTTCTCCGGATTCTTTTTCTTTTGTTACGTACAACACAGGTTACAATAGTAGCGTCAAAAAATGTTGAAATTCTGCCTCGATTCTGCTATACCATCATTTCAAGTTCCTTGCTTTCAGATAAGAAGAAAAAACTTGATTTGACAAATAACTGCATTTACCTTTAGAGATCTCCTGGTCTTTACTTTTGCCTAATGCATCCACGTCTTGTGGTTTTGTATCTTGTCCTGAGCGAGGTGTGCTAGATGTCGAAATTTTATCATAAGGACCATCCCCAGATGAATGGCGGTTTATTGGCGTTGAGCAGTAGATAGGATCAGTTCGCGTCCTTCCAAAAAGAATAGTTTCGTTTTCAAGTTGATCCTTCTTGGGCGATGAGCAGTCCGTAGAATGCTCGGATATATATTGAAGCTGGGCTTTTAGCATTCGTGGCTGGGGAGAATTCCTCAAAGCTGGAATTAGTCGGAATACCTACTATGTCAAACGAATCATCTCCAAAGCTGCTATCCGTAGGAATATTCTTGAGGCTGGAACAAGACTTCTCAATAGGCGATTCATTAACAAAGCTGCTGTCAGAAGGGATGTAAAAAACTGTATTCTTAGTCACCGTCTTCACTGGCGATCCGGCCTTACTGAAGCTGCTGTCGTTAGGGATGCTTTTATCTTGGTGTAAATTATTCAATGGAGATCAGTAAACGAACTCATTACCAAATCATTACTAGTTTCTATAATTTTTTGTCTTTTCTGAGGCGACGAATGTGCTTTGTCTTCATTCATGGTGATCGAAGACTAAATTTGACGAAACGTTCAGTTACACAAAGAACCGTTGATTGTTATGTTATTTGCAAATCAAAATGCCGCCAAAATTTGCACGTGACAGGACACACACAATGAGTTTTTCAACGTCTTCCTGATAAAGAAGATCTCCAGAAACTGTCAAAAGGGCATAGATGAAAGATGACATACAGCTAGGAATACTAAATGATTTTTTGGCATCATCGTTTGAAAAATATTTTAGTTAATATTTTATACAATAATATATCAAACATGGACAGTTTTTGTTCAGCAGAGGATATCTTTTTGCAGTATGTCGAAATTTACCTTTTTAGTTTGTAAAACCCTTAGTGAAGGTCATGAGTTCATGGTGTGCATTTGATAGAGTCCAGATACATGTCCTGTGGCTATTCTGGACATGCTAATTGCTTATTACTTACATAAAGGTCATTTCTTCGTTCTGACCTAAAATATATAATCCACGAGTTAGTCTCTCCGTACTCAGTACCGCTTACAGTTGTATTTCAACATGGCTTCATCAGCAGACATTTCGTGCAGAATGAGAGCCCTTACATTTTACATTCAGGTACTAAAGAACAACCTAAGAACTAAAAAGGGCAGTGCTTGGGCAAAATCCTTCACTGTTAAGCTTCTGCTACACAAAAGTCATAAGGTAGGAAAGGTCATTGAATAACTACTTCATAGATTTGGACATCATTCAGTAATTTTATATATTCGATCTTTTTTTTGTTGTCATAGTTTAACTGCTAAAATGGCTACAGGATGCTAGATATAACGCTATGTGAACCTTGGCCAGATGGAAAAGATTTTGCGGCAAAGGCTTCAGCCATCTTAGGGATCGAGGTGCTTGAAAGTGCAATGCCGACAACACCATTAGGAAGCCTAAGCAAAGGACCACAAGCAAAGAGAGTGCGCCGCGAAACTAGGCAAAAAAGCGCTGAACTATCTGTCGAGCCAAGGAATGATCTGCCTGTCTCACCGAGTGCTAATCTCCCTACAGCCCTAGCACATTTATCTGAAGTAGAAACAGCAGATCAGCAGATTCCCGAGCAGTTATCCACTTTCCTTAAATTTGCCATTACAGTTGACGGTAAGTTCCAAAAAAAAAGGTGCAATATTACGTTACACTAGGACACTGGGTTCTTATACGCTTTTGGTACTTACGACATCTTTTTTTAAAAATGGGGGCGTTATTCATTTTTATTATTTTATTTTTGTGCTTGTCATTGTAGTGACCACCAAAGTGTTAACAAGCTCTTTAACAGCACCGAGAGCGGAATACGAGTTACGTGGCGTTGACCACGTTATTGTGAAGCAGCTGAAAGAGCAGATGCTCAACAACCCTGTTCCTGGCCAAAAGCCGTTAATAGTCGTGGTAAAGGGGCTCCACAGAATAGAAGATTTCGAAGCTGAGAACATTGATTCTTATGAATTGGAGGTCGTTATTGGCGGAAACCATCGGCGCGTGGCTATGGCAGAACTCAACGAGGAGCATCAAGATTTGTACCCACTCAAATCGGTGGATGACATCTTGTTTAGAGGTATGGATTCATTTACTATAAATACATAAATTAATGGCTAAATGTAAGAGTATGATTGACGGTTAAAGTAAAAGATGAGAAAGACTGAGAGAATCATGATAAAGCAATAATGTTTTTCTATTTGTATCTTTTTCGTTGAAGAAATGCTCACCAACGCAGCGATAAAACTGTGATCAGGCACACAATAACATGGACCAGTTCAGTCATGAACTCACGCCTCAAGATAAGGTACGTAAACTAAGTAGTTTAATAGCTTTAATAGTAGTTTAATAGTTTAATAGCGTAGGCTAGTAGGTTAAAACAAATGCTCCGCCAAACAATGTTTGAGTAATGGAATAGTATACGTGATTTGTATGGTGGTTGGTTAACTTCAAAAAGTAGAAATCGCTTAGAAATCTTACAATACGTGAGGCCACGAAAAAAATATCGAGCAGCCAAAAATTCAAATATTCCCGTAAAATATCGAATGGTTCATCCCTTAAGACGACTGAAACCTGAGATGCGCTATTTTTTTTAATGCATTTTCAGGTGAACTACTAAGGATTGCCAAAGAGAAGAAATGGCAACTATTTGTCATAACGAAGAATGCTGGACGCATAGCAACTTTGAAGGCCATATATATTATTACAAATTCTGCAAATACAGAGCCGCTAGTCGAGATGGTGTTTTGTAAAAAATGGTCAGGAATTCCTGATCATCTCTGAGGCAAAAAACAGAGCCGCTAGTCGAGATGGTGTTCTGTAAAAAGTGGTCAGGAATTCCTGATCATCTCTGAGGCAAAAAACAGAGCCGCTAGTAGTGATGGTGTTCTGTAAAAAGTGGTCAGGAATTCCTGATCATCGCTGAGGCAAAATACAGAGCCGCTAGTCGAGATGGTGTTATGTAAAAAGTGTTCAGGAATTCCTGATCACATCTGAGGCAAAATACAGAGCCGCTAGTCGAGATGGTGTTTTGTAAAAAGTGGTCAGGAATTCCTGATCACATTTGAGGCAAAATACAGAGCCGCTAGTAGGGCTGGTGTTCTGTAAAAAGTGGTCAGGAATTCCTGATCATCTCTGAGGCAAAATACAGAGCCGTTAGTCGAGATGGTGTTCTGTAAAAAGTGGTCAGGAATTCCTGATCATCTCTGAGGTATTTTGAAGTCACTGAATTAAACAAGTAATGTATTTACGTGTGTCACGCGTTTTTTGAGCTCAAGTAAGGGGAAGGTATCCTAGAGTATAAATTTGCCGATATAATTATCAAAAATTTCCAATTGGGCAAAACTAGAAACTTCTTTCTTAGGATGTCCCATTACTATTCATTGAGTAAAAGCATTAAAAAGTAAATAAATTGCCTTTTTTTAAACTTTTCAGTAAAAGCAAATGGTATTCAATTCATTTTTGCCGCAAAGTTGGCAAAGTTATTTAAAAATTCTTTGAATTTGACGCCAACACGGGTTTTGAAATATGCGAAGTTATTCTGAATCCTGTTCAACACTTTAAGTTTTACTGTCTTCAAATTATAAGAACCATTTTTGTGTTAATCTGAGCTGCTCTGCATTGCAGAGCAGCTCAAGTTGGAAGGTCACTCCCTGTGACCTGGAATTAATTATTTTATTCAACCATAGGAAGATTCTATAATATTTTGATAACATAGTTAGGCGTTTGTTTTAAAAACGTACCGCTTCCCTGACCACAAGAAGCTAAAAATGAAATTAAGAAAAACAAAAAATTAGCTACAAAAATTCACTTGCAAATCTCGGTGTATAAAGACAGTAATCTTTGATTGCACGTTACGTTTCCTCTCGGGAGAGCGTTGGTGCCATTTAAACAACAGATTTCTTATAAGCATCCATTGTTAACGGCCCCACAACGGGACGCCATGCTTTTGTTTTTTAACTTTCGTGTTGCTTGCAACCCATCAATATTGATTTCGTATTTTGGACTTACTCTCTTAACGAGTTCTTTCCCTGGTTTTATGTACTTTACTGTAAAAAAAAGCCAGTATTAATTTATCGTAAAATTTATCTAACTTTTAAAGAAATGCAAATTAAATTTAGTATTGAATAGAATCTATATGATAGTTTTAATAAAATACGGTAACTTTTAACTTTTAACTTACTATCGGGATGTTCGTCGGGTTTGACTTTTCCAACAGACACATGAATGAGGTAGTGAATAAACTTGAAAAAGATCGAAAGATCTTGATCCGAGTCTTCATCGTTCAAATTCAGGTTAGCTTCGGGTTGATATTGGACATCTTCGACATCCTTCTGGTTAACTAAAAATAAATAAATAATATCAAAATAATATCCTAAAATAAAGAAACGAAATTTTAAACACCTTAGGTCTGACACTGGTCCGAATTTTCTGTGCAATTTGTCTACAAAAATAAGCAAATTTTAAAATAAATCTGCAACATTAAGTTTGTTGTAGAAAGGAGTGTCATTATTCAGTTTTTGCTTTGCTAAATTTATTCAAATAAAAAATTTCGTGTGAATTTTTTTAAAAAAGCTTTCTTACTCAGAGTCTGAATGAGTTCATCATCATCACCGTCAAACGAAGGTTTAGCAACGACCAGTCCAACCAAAAGCAATAAAAAAAGTATTTTTTCCATCTTGGAAAGTAAAGTCTCAAAGCACTTTTTGTGAGTGACCCTTCCTTGCAGCTCTATCCAAGCGAAAGTGTTTGTGTCTGTGAATGCATTCTTATTTATTAACGCCCTGGATTGACATATACAAGTGCATTATATTTTTGAACGCTTTAAAATCTTAAAATAATATTTAATGGTTCGTAAAACAGCTTTTTATATTTATTTATGCCTCAGTGGCCGAGCGGCTGAGAACGAGAGGTCAATGCATGGTTCGCAGTCCCGCGAGAACCCAACTGAGGCAGATTTTTTAATCTGCTTATACACTCGATGTAGCATACACTTAATATATAAAGTTTTTTAGATGTTTTCAAACACTTTGCTAAACTTTTGTACTCCAAAATTAGAATAAATTATTAAAAGCAATTTCAAAAATTTAAACTCTCATTAACAAAGAATATGAATTAAAAGACACAATTTATCATGACAAACTTTTACTGCAACAGAAATGCTACCTTATATGTCGTGCCGTTTATAGTTTATGGAAATATAATTCAGTGATTAAGTATATTTGTGTTATACATGGTTAATTCGGAAATTTATGGCTTTTAAATTGTTTTGCATGGTTTGATAAGTGCTAAAGTGATTTTACTTGACGCTTGAAAGATCGATTGTATAATTAGTGACTACTAGTTATATTGCAAAGTGTTCAAACTTTCCAACTTTGCTTTATCAAAACTCTGTTTAAAATTGATTTCAAAATTGAGTAATTTCTGCAAGTCAATATTTCTACTTTCCCAATTGCAAAGTCCCTATACATTTGGTCCATGATAAGACCTTTCTAAAAAAAATTAAAGCCGAAAAATGAGAGACAAAATATGTTGTAAATTTTGTTCCAAACTACCACTCCCTTTATAAGCCTTTAAGAAATCGTGTAACTATCTAAAAACATCACAGCTACGATTTGAATTTGTGTTTATTGATGTAAAAACAACTTTTGTACAAAAGTAGCTACTGTCATTCCTAACAGGCCTGGTTCTCGCTCAGCAAGACAGCCTTGGCTATTATGAATCTAATCAGGTGCTACTTTACAATTTGTCAAAAAGCTAGATCTAAAATATCTGTAAAATTTACTGAATCTTCTTGAAGCATAAAGAAATAAAATCAGTTATTATTCTACGAGTAAAATAATAATAGATTATCCGTTCCGGTCATTATCTGTGTTGTGCCGTGCCTTTCCGCTTTCCTGGAAGGAAGAGAAGAAAGAAAAATGTAAGTGGAACGAAGTCAAAAAAAACTGAATCTGGGTCAAGTTGTGACTCCAGTTTTTTCAGTTCCTGCCTCAACCTCAGAATGGTTAATAAATGCTTTATACTCTCTCTTTCTTATACTCATCAATTATTCATGAGCTCATCGCCCAACCAGGTTTTCTTATTTGTACCACGTGCAGTAGTTTGAAACCTCCATTAAATACGACCGCACCCATTTCAAAGTTCTAGTACTTTGAAATATTTCAAAGTCCTACTACTCCGACAACATAACTAAAAGAGTATAAGATGTCGTGTCAAATACTCGTCACTGTTAGTGTAATCTATTGGGGTTTCAAAATCCTCGTGGAAATTTCGAAACCTCAATAGAATACAGCAACTCGTATAACTTGTATTTGAAACATTACTTCTTGCAGCATTTACAAAACTCACCTTCAAAATTAACGATTTGGAAATCAATCGTCTTTTTCTTCTTTTTCTTCGTCTTTGCCCTTTCCTCCGTGTCCCTTTTCTGGTTCTGGTCCACCAGCACGGCACTGCTTTTGGCTATACATATGGTGAAGGGTGATTCCAACTTTAGTTTGTCTACGGATCATTGATAGAACTCCAGCGCCAGCTCTCTGAACAGCACCTTGGTGGTTGTGTTCTTTCAGAGCCAATCGAACGATGTCGGAAATCATATCTGTTTTGAAAAGAATATTTCAAAGAAAGTTTCAATTCTCTACACAAGAACCAACCGAGTTTAATCTTTTTTTTAATCTTTATAAAAAAAACTTCGTTATATGACTACAAATAGAGTTTGTTTGGTTTAAGTATTGTTCTTTGACATGCTGTGCAATGAAGGGTTTTTCCCAAGGTTCCACTCTGGTTTTTCCTCCCTCCGTAAAAATCAGTGAGTTGAGAGTTGTATGTATAGAATATTTTAGTGTAGTGATAGTGTGTGCAAGTGAGTAAGAGTGGGCCAAATTGGAAACCTGAGGTGCTTACTATTTACCCAGAAAAACCGGTTGGAAAATAAATGGTATGTGTCATTCGGATCGGAAAGTTAACGAAAAACTCGGTTTCCCGATGCTGAGGTAATCCACTTTTCCCGCTCTTTTCGGTTCTTCGGTAGACGTGTGTACCAATTTCCGAAGTAAAATTTTCCCGCTCTTTTCTTACCATTAGCGAATAAGTTTCCAACCGGATGAATTGGTTTATAAGCACCTCAGTATACTTGAATTTGCCTACCTCTTTATACATATTATATTGCAGTTATTTGATATAGTTTATTTTCTCTTACCAATATACACTTTCATGCTGATTTTGGTGACTTTCTCCATTTGTTTAAAAGTCTTAGCAAGCTAGAAAAACGAGGAGGAAAAGAAATAAATATCATATTATCA
This sequence comes from Actinia tenebrosa, assembly GCF_029948245.1. Taxonomy (NCBI): domain Eukaryota; kingdom Metazoa; phylum Cnidaria; class Anthozoa; order Actiniaria; family Actiniidae; genus Actinia; species Actinia tenebrosa. The sequence goes on from NW_028292578.1 coordinate 5,412,007, forward strand.
ACCATATAAGAATACTTGCATGCCGCAACAAAACAACACTGACAATCAACAATAAAAACTATTAAAACTCACCACAATAGCAGTCTCAACGCCGAGTGCTACAAAAGGTCCTGCAGAAGAAGAAATACAAAACATTGAGTTAAAATATCACTATTATAAAAATGAAAAATAGTCGCGCCAGAGATTCGTCGCCCGCCATTAATGCTATGGTAATATGACTTACTATCAGGAAGCCCATCACTGACACGGAACTGGTTGAAGTTCTTCAAGATGAATTCTGCAACCTCTTTGCCCTTTTCGCCGCCGTCTTCAACTGCTTTCTGGAGCTCTCTTCTTACTTCTTTCATGTCCTTGTCATCCTTATCATCGTCAATCTTCTCGAAAAGACCTGCACGTATCAACAAAGTTTCTTTGAGATTTGTTTATCATGGACATTTAAGGAGAGGGGACCGAATTTCATAGCCCACCCTTCCACCCCTAGACCTGATCATGATCTCTCCTAGCCCCTTGCGCAGCCGCTATGAGGCGCTTCCCGTCATTTCAACGGAAGTGCCTTACAGCGGCTGAGCAGGAGGCTAGACCTCCCCATGCACCCTTCCACCAAAGATGAGAGAAACTAGTCCACTCAGACTGCACGATTTTCTAAAGGAGTATTAGGAGTCTTTGCAATTTTGCCCTAATCTAAAAACCCCTAGAAAAATGTGAATTTAGAGTCGCCATCTCGATTTCAAAATCATCTTTAGGTTTGGGGTGAATAATTGTCCAATAGGCTGAGAGTAGCGAACCAATGAATACACGCCGTCTTTGTAGGTACGTTCCCGCGTTGGTATGAACTATTACATAAGAAATACTATACAGAGAACGTAGTTCTTACCACTTTGTTCAGCATGTATAAAGAAAGACAAGAATCTTCGGTTAAGAGCGATGAAGTATTCTCCAACGACGTGCTTGGCTTGGAAGATGTTGTCCATATCAACGGCTTCCTTGACTCTTCTCATCATTTCTACAAACAAATGCGTCACGTAGAAAAGCATGGGTTTTCAGAAATCACAAGTTATTCTCATTGAAATTTCACTGGATTTTGAAATTTCAATTATATAAAGTATCAAATCCAAAGCAAAAATTTGGTTTAACATTTGCTTTTTTACTTGTCATACTCGCTCACTTTGACTTCATATACACACCAAATTGAAAAATTGTTGTCGGGTTAAACTATATTTCTTTGTTGCTTTTATTAATTTGTCTCTTTTTGGTTCCTAAATAGGACGGGTTTTTTTGTAGACACAGTTATTTGATAATGACTGACCAGTGGTTGACTTACCTTTATGGTCTTCAATCATAAGCTTGGCTATTTCATGAACTGGTTTCAGAGTTTCAATGACCTGAAGACGAACAAAAAGTAAAATCAGTTGCAATTCTTTGCATCCAAACGAACGGAAAAAATGAAAAAAAAAATTTTGTGGAAATTCCTGGCATAAAAGTAATTATAACTTACCGCTGCTCTGACACCAAGAAGCTTAAAAAAAAAGAAAGAAAAGTAATTATAAGAGTCAAGCTATCTATTAATATTTATAGTTGGTAATCTTTTTAGATACTTTCTTGACTAATTCCTCTCCAGGTTTTCTGTATTTCACTAAATAAATATCCAATTAACAAATGAGAAAACTTAAGAATATAAAAGTATTATGGTGTTTGGTAAATCAATCAGATTCAACTTACGATCAGGATGTTCGTCAGGTTTGACGTCTCCAACAGAAACGTGAAAAAGAAAGTAAGCGAACTTGTGAAACAATGGAATATCTTTCTCGTCAGGCTTAGGTCCCCCGGATGGCCGCTCGGATGGAGCAGGTCCCCCTGATGGTCGCTCGGATGGATCAGGTTTCTCGGATGGTGGCTCGGATGGAGCAGGTTTCTTGGATGGTAGCTCGGATGGAACTGCTTTTGTGAATGACGGGAGACTAGTTGGATCTTCATCTACGTTTACTGCATAAAATTTTTAAAATATTCCGATTATATAATAAAAATCTTCAAAAATACAAAAATCCGTAGAAAAGAAAATGAAATGCCATAAATAGGCAAGAGCAAGAGCAAGAGCAAGAGCAAGAGCAAGAGCAAGAGCAAGAGCAAGAGCAAGAGCAAGAGCAAGAGCAAGAGCAAGAGCAAGAGCGAAGAGGCGAAGAAGGACAACAGGCGGACAAGAAGAAAAAAGTAGTTGAAGGAAAGTTCCTCTAGGAATATGAAAAACTTGATTTTACTTACATAAATCTTGAATAAATTCATCGTCGAGTGTTTCAAAAGCAGGTTTGGCCACAGCAAAATCGACCAACAAGAGAACAAGAATGACCTTCATCTTGGAATAAAATGATCTTCCCTCTCAAGTAACTTATACCAACTTCGTTCGTAGCAAAGTTGAAATGATTTTCGCTCCGAATGCTACTCTTATTTACGGTCGATGAACATTAGAAATAGTTCTTTTACAATGGTTACGTAAGGTAGAATTGAGTACAATAGGTTCTTTTAAATCCTTTGTAATTTATTAAAAATAAAGAAATTTTTGACTTTTTAAAAGTTTTTAGACTTTTTTGGGGCAAGAAATATAACAAACGCCTGACTAACTAATTGTTTTCTTTAACTTTTGGTTATGTCATCCATTAATTTTATAGAATGATAGAACAATAAACTGTGATGTAACCAGCCTTTCCGCCTACACGACGCTTCATGCATTAACACATTACTAATTTCATGAAATTACTTAAAATGTATTTAATAATTCGAAGAAAAATGGTGACCGCATTTGAATGGTAAGATCAAATTAAGTCTGAATGATTTTACTTTTACAACAGTAAAGTAGACAACTAAGGCTCCGTTCATAATGTATGGCAGAGAGGGGGGGCGCAGGTGAAATTGAGGGGGGATCGGGAAAATTTGGAGGGGGGATCGGGAAAATTTTGGTAGGAAAAAGGGGGGGGGGGGGTGGGCAAATTATTTACGCATGAACGTAGGAACGCAGCTAAAGTGAACAATGGACTTAGTAAACTGCATGATCGGTTATGCTTGAAATTTTTTCAATCTACTGGAATCAGTAATAAATGCGAATATCTAAAAAGAGCCTTCAATAAAACTATTACCGCGTAAATATAAATATATAATTTGAACCTAAATCACTGTTCAAAGAAAACCGTTTCCCACGCACAGATGTTGCACAGTTGGAAATCAATGAAATTTGTTTTGCATTCTTAACTTCTTTAATATTTTTTGATTATTTGAGGACTCTTAAAAAGGCTTTACCCAGCTATTTCTATCATTTTTAGATCTACCAGAAGCCCAAATAACCGAATATTCCTTATAGTTCTTGATTTGGCAAAGTCTTGAGTCAGAAGTTTGGAAAGTTTGGTTTGGCCGAAACTTTCCCACGGCCCAAGAAATACTTCATACTAAGATCTAAAGATATTACAAAAGCAGATATTTACTGATTTGATTAAAAATGCTAAATTAGATCAAAGTACAATAAGAATAAAAACATGTTATTCAAAAGAAAATTCGTTGAAATGAACTTGTTATCAGCCTTCGAAAACAAAAATCTAAAACTTTAATTTCGTTCATACTTATTGGGAATTTTGCAAATAAACATTATCAAGTTTAATTGAAATATCTGTTATATATTTTTTACCAAAAAAATGTTTAGAAAAGGGGATATGAGTAATTAAATATGAAGCAAAACATTTGTGCTAACCAATGCAAGGAGCGCGCTAAAGTATTTTCACCTACAAATCGCTCAGTTTTGTAAGCTAGCGGTGTTTTTAGATTCATTTCTGGAGGTAGTCTTGCTGACTAATTTTGGAATAACTGGAATTCAAGTAGTGAGTTTGAACTCAATTAATATAATTTGTACTGCGAACTCAGCCATCCATAGTATACGATCGGAATGATTTGTTTGTAAAAACAGTGAAGTAGAAATATGTATTCAAGCTAAATGAAAAGTACTAATATTTTTTTAGCTAAAAACTTGATTTCAAGGCATGTCTAGCTATAGCCAGTTCGTAGCTTTGAAGGGGTACGCAGTATTATGAAAAATACATTCAATTACAAAACAAAGCGAAAACTGAATGGAATTTAAACAACATTTATTCAAGCTAAATGAAAAGTACTAATTTTTTTTTTTTTAGCTAAAAACTTGATTTCAAGGCATGTCTAGCTATAGCCAGTTCGTAGCTTTGAAGGGGTACGCAGTATTATGAAAAATACATTCAATTACAAAACAAAGCGAATGGAATTTAAACAACATTTAAACTACATCAACAACAGAGATAATAACTCCATTCATGTGTGCACTTAGACTTTGATCTCTGGGTGAATTGACATTCACCTTGTTACTGAATTCATTCAAGCAGCGCTTAAGGTACTTCACGAAGTGATTTAAACAGAATTAAGTTTAGTCACCCCCTCCCCTTGTTATGAAAACAGTCATAACTTTGAGTCGAGAGGGTTTTTTTTATCCGTGACTAATATTAGACAAATAGAAGTTTATATAGAAATTATTGTCTCATTTTTGTCTCTAGCTGAAAGGATACTCTCGAAAAAAGTCAGTCCCTGCTAGATTTTTTCCAGAGTTCCTTTTAGCTAGAGACAAATGATTAATAATTTCTACCCTCCTAGCTGATAAGTAAATTAATTAATAGAAGTAGATAGATGAATCAGTAAGCCGTGTGGGATGGGCTCCGATATAAAATAAAACATGCGTCCACGGTTTCTAGTTGAGCTGGCTCATTTTTTACGCGACTTGAAGTTGTGAAAGGCTTGTATGGCACTCTTCTTCAGTCGTTATATGTAAGGCTCGTAATTTACCTATTACGCATACGAAGTCTCATTTCCATTGTTTTCTTTGGCGTCGATTCAGTAACTTTCATGGCGGCTGGGCTAAGTAAAATCACTCTAATGATAAAAAGGTAAATTATAGAAAACTAGCGCCCGAAACGTCAGTAAGTTTTTTCATCTTTTCACGGTGTATACCTTTTTATCATTACTGTTTCATTAGAAACACCGACGCAGCTCACACTAGATTTTAGCTAGTTATATCTTCTTAAAATCACTATAGTATTTTTTACCATTTACTCTTTAGAGCAATGTCGGGTCCACGGGGGGGGAGGGGAGTTGAAGGGATCCACAGAACCCCCCTTGAAGGTTTGATATTTTAGGTAATAGAAATATGTCTTATATAAATTTTAATAAAAAAATATTAGTAGTTTTGCGTTGGGTCGTGTTATTATAGCTTGGTCCGTTACTAGATAGTAAATTAGGTGATTAGAGCCAAAAATTTTTTGTCAAACATCGACTAAACAAAAGAGAATTATACACAGTTTAAGAAACGGAACCCCCCTTTGAAAAATCATGGATCTGCCACTGTAGAGGTAAATAGGATTGGATGAGCTACTACAAGTTACATCCTACGTGTGAGTAGCGAAAAAAGCCGCGGTTTTGAATTAAAACCAAAACATTAAATCTAAATTTAATTTAAAACTTGTTTGTATCTATATATTTCACCGGCTAGTTGGATTTGACTAATGCAATTAGACTTCTCGCCCACATGGCCTATGATGAGCTATTGTCTACATAATATTCATGCCGCGTATGTGCTGACTGTGTTGTTGCATGGGCAGTAGTGCATCTAGAAATTTGGAGGGGGTCCATATTGATATCACTAAGGATAAAAACATGCAATTTGGTCAATTTGTGACATAACATACGACCTTAAAGATGCTTTACCGAATTGAGTAGATTTTTTTAAACCGAAAAATTATCGAAAAAAAATTAAATGTAGTACACCTTTTGCTGTTCATTAACCGCAAAGGAATATTCATTGAAGTGAAGAAGCATTGTCATTAGAGCGAACAGGCATGCAATAGTGCGATGGAACGTTCATTAAGAAATTTAGCATTGAATTTGACAATCATGAATATGTTTGCGTGGATTCATTAACGTTTTTGAACTTTCATTAGCGTTTTAGTGCAGACAATAAACCACAACACACATTCAATACAGTGTTTTGGACATTTATTTACGCAATACAATATAAGGGTATTGTGCTTTTACGATTGTAGATTTTCAAAAACAAAAAAGGGAATTTATCATTGAATGTGTTCTCTATTTAAACATCTTGGACGATATGTTTGCATGTGATTGTACCATTGTATGCATTTCTGTGGATCTTCATAGGCACTCAAAAGACGCAAGTCTGACTCATTTGGAATTTGGTTTATTTGTTGAACCATTGCAATATCCAAAAAAGAGGGATTAAAAAACTCAGAACTGACTGATATTTATACCTAACGGCGCTTTATTTGTACGAAATCATATTCACGGCTTGTAAAAAAAAAAATGAAAAGACAGTTAAAATCTTACAATTCCTAGTGGAAAATATACTTATATTGTATTGCGTAAATAAATGTCCAAAACACTGTATTGAATGTGAATTAGATTTTAAAGTTGGAACGTCTAAAAATTTCAATGCCGGTTAATGTTTTACCGCATAAAAGACGAAATATTCAATATATCAAAAATCGCTCAAACCCTTTATCTTTTACTTATTCGCATAGTGAGGTTCTTTTGGCTATACGCGCTAACGCTATTTCCATTAATTCACCTCTACGGAACGTGCCCGATTTGTGTTTAAGGTTCGGCATTGTTTCGAATTAGAAAAACACTTTGAAATAATATTATTTTCAAAATCTTTATCACATGACCTTTAAAACGATATATAGTATTAGGGGGCTTTTGTTTAATGTGTTGCGTAGAGAGAGCTTAAGAGATACATACACCTGAAGGTCTCCAGTAACCTTAAAAAGTGTATGAAGCTAATAGGATGTAAAAATGTTATGTAAGAATGCATAGCGATAGAGCGAACAACATCTGAGGAATAGCTAATTTAATACAAAAAATATATCCCTAGACTATAGCCCTTCTATTTATAATAATAATAATAATAATAATAATAATAATAATAATAATTACTTAGAATGCAGAAAGCGGTATTAAGCTGCACAGTGAACGTTGCAAGAACATTTAAATTAATCACATCTTAAGGACATTTCAAACATTCCAAGTATTTAAACTGCATCTTAAGAACATTAATAATTGGTTTTAAGTGATTGTATATATTATTAATCCTGTCATGCTGGTAGGTTACGAAATTACGCCCTATCTAGCTTACCTAATTAGCATTCAAACGTGTTTACTGCTGATAATAATAATGATAATAGGGCATCCAGACGTTTACACTGCCTCATAATGATAATAATATATTAATTATTGATAATTTATCAAGTATTTTACAAAGTTCAATACTTTAAAATATTCTATTAAGAAATTTAATTATATAGAATTTAAATATATAAAATACAGATTACGAAATGTACAATGTTACAAAAAACATTGCCTCTGATGAAGATAGATAAATAAATATGACCCTTGTATGTAACGACTGAAGAAGAGGGGCCTTTCACAACTTCAAGTCGCGTAAAAAATGAGCCAACTCAACTAGAAACCGTGGACAGCTGTTTCGGCCTGTATTGGGCCTCGTCAGCATACAAGGCTCGTAATTTACCTATTACGCATGTTCTTATATGATTTTCGAACCCGTTCCACACGGCTTAACGCCTCATCTCTTAAATAAATATGATAAATTTGCTAATAGTCTCGATCCTACGCAGCCGGTATTAGTGTCGTCAATCAACGCTCACTTCCCTACAGGCTGCGTAGGAGAATAATTTGCTAAGTGCTAATTATAAATTATAACAATTACTATGGAAATAAATACGTTTTAGCATTAGATTTAAAGGAAACAAGGGGGTTGGAGTCTGTGATGGCTTGTGGGGTTATATTCCAGAGTCTGGGGGAGGGGGGGGGGGGGGGGGGGGAGGTGGCGAAGAAAGATCTCTAGTCGTATGTCTTACTGACTGTTTTAGGAGCAATTAATAGATTTTGATTGGCAGAGCGTAATGAGCGTGGAAGATTGTAGCGTTTAAGTAGTTCAGATATATATTCCGGAGCCAGATTGTTAAGTGCTTTGAAAACAGTTAGAAGTATCTTGTAATCGATGCGAGCTTTGACCGGGAGCCAGTGAAGATCAATTAAGACAGGAGTGATGGATACATATATTCCTGGTGCCGGTGACAAGTCTTGCAGCAGCGTTCTGAACTCGTTGGATTTTATCAATTTCTTCGCATGGCTAGGAAGGTCATTAAGAATACTGTTGCTGGATCTAACGAATCTAACGTGATTGGACCAGTGCAAACTAAAAGAAAATGTATGTGGATTTTCGGAGCAAACCTGCCTCACCGACTATTGATGGGTGTTTTTTTTTTTAAGTCACTGACACGATTTTATACATGACCCAAGACCCGCGCGGAAATGTACCAACTGGTAGTGATGCATTGCGGGTAACGTCGGATCGAATTGTATTGTGGGACCACTAGACTGCTATATGTTGCCTCGCTTTGAAGAATGTTGTTCAGTCTAGGGGAACTGGGACTGAATTGCCGAGCCATCACGACCAGGCCCGCAAGGGAAGCAGTTTTCATCCCACCTCACTTTGAAGTACTTTTAACAAACTGCGCACTTGCGTGAACAGCTTGACTCGTTCATATCTCACTATAATTTCTTCCATTTTTATCTTTTCCATTTCCTAAACTATTTTGATGAGAAAATGCTAAATTTTGAAAAGCAAATTTCACCCCTACTTACTGAATTTTGGGAGCCTTTCAAAACGCGTCCCACATGGAAAGGAATGACAATAAGTATTTAGCCATCAGTGACAGAATCGATACTTTGGGTCTGCTGGTCATAGCAAGGGGTTAATCATCTATGGTCTAGGGGCCGACTAACCTCTCCCTTAGGCTTCGGCCGAGATTCCTGATCAGTCTGTAAATCCAGGGATAGCGGTGTCGGGGTCGAAATCTCCGGCGTAGCCGTAAATGCCTCGCGCTGCCATACGACGGTTCAGCATTCGATGTCTGGAAGTATGGTCCTAGTTACAAACCTTTAAAAATCCTCAAAGACCAGTCTTTCTTTACATGATAATTACTGATCTTATCAAAATCCATTGTTTTCAGTCTGCATTATCCCAACGAATGCATAGAGGAAAATCAGACATATTGAGTTCATTCATTATTGGCTTTGTTTCTATGATAAACAAGCTAGAAAGAAAACAATTGGATTATGCTACGCCCTCAGCTGCCTGCATTATACCTACGAATGCTGCGTGCCTCAGTAATTATCTATTAATTCAGTGCAAGCAAGGGGTAAACTATGTTTATTAGCAGAAACTCTTTTGGTATTTCAGTTTCTGGCCACCTTTACGAACGTTATTTCAATAGTTTCCTACAACGTCACCAATCGAGAGTGGTGCAATAGTTTGCTGAAACGTCACCGAGCGACAGACTCCTGCGTTCCCGAAGATCGGATGAAAACTTTTTTCACCATTAAAAAAGCGACAATTCAATCAAACATGCAAAGACAATGTATACTGTTTAGATTTCAATACGATACACTCAATTGAAGAATTGTTGTCGGGTTCAGAAACATAGAACATAGAAGCTGAGACCGAAGTGGCACATGGGAAGTACGTTAATTAGATGCATGCTGTGAACGGCGACCCGTGGCATCATCCACTGTTTTTAATACGCGTTTGGCATTCTAAACCGACTGCATGGATGGCGCAAATGAATAAATTATAATATAATTATGCCATTTCGGTCTCAGCTTTTATGTTCTATGTTTCTGAACCCGACTATTTGGAACAGGAATGCAAGACTCTACTAAAGTTAAAATGAACATCCGAAATGAAAAGAGCACCTTGATATTAGCAAGAAGGCAAAGTTACAGCTCATAACATTTCACAAGGGGGAAATGGCATTAAATACGGACTCGAATATTTCATAAGGATTTGTATGGGAAAATGTGCTATAATCATGGACAAAAGTCATTGGGACACTTGAAAACTCAGCGCAAATTTTTAAAATATTGTCTTAATTTCCATAATTTCTCAATGTTTATACGCAATTTCATCTATGAAGTTCGTCCCCCCTACCCCCTCCCCCAATTCAATGTTGGTCAAAGCACACATCATCGCAAACCCGTTTGCCACAACATTGAATTGGGGGGGGGGGGGGGGGGGGTTGAAAATAACAATATTATGTAATTTTATGTTGCTGTCCCAATACTTTTGTCCAGGATTGTAGCTTACCATCCAGCACACTTTCCCATATAAATTCTAAAACCTCTTACTAATATAGAGGGGCTCTTTTCATTTCTGATCTTCATTTTCACACAACTTCTTTATTTAAGTGGGGTAGGGTCCTGTTGTTGCAAAAGGCCTATCACACTACTTGAATCTAACACCATAAACCAGTATTTACTCAACAAGGGATGTGGTAAAGCAGGGAGAAGGGAAACCAGCTGAAGCAGCCAAGAGTGGCTGCATTTAAACCACATTGAAACAAGATCTGATATTCAATGTGCAATAATTATAAGAAAAGAAAATAGAATTAGTGTCTAACATCTGAGAGACTAATATCTATTTCGTGGGTTTTAAAAACATTTTAAAAATAGTGGAGGTATTGCATACAGACGACTAGTAAGGTAGCACAACAAAATTGACTCTCGGGAATTAAATTCTTTCTAATGTAAAATGTTTGTATTGTTCTGGCCTTCATGATACTGCAAAACCCTGTTATGGACCACGTCACAAGCCCCTAACCCCAAAACTAAATAGCTGTGCCAAAATGAGCAATGAAAACAGTAACACCACCTAAATATTTGTAAGAAGCTAAGGCAAAGCTTTAATCCACAATGCAGGATAGAAGAGAAATTCCAACACCATTGAATATTTTATCAGAGTTTGCATGAAAAAATGCACTGGATGACAAAGCTGTTTTTTCTTTACAAATCCTTTATAAAATATTCAATTTTATATTTGTCACTCCTAATATTGATGATTCCTTTGATTACTTTGGGTTCATTGTGACACTGCTTGATTTATGGGGGGCAGAGGCATGTACTTTTTCAGCTAAATCACCAATAGACAATAAAACAATGGAACAATCTACCCGCTGAATTAGTCACAGTCCCAAATGTTAATGCATTTAAAAGTGGGGTCTGTAAATTAGAACACTAACTTTGATCCTGACCTACCCAAGCACTTAAGCCTCGAAGAGAGGGCGTGCTTGTAATTTGGTAAATGTAAATGACCCCTTACATGACTGTGACGTCAAAGCAGCTCAATTTGCAGGATAAAACAAAAGGATTTCAATCTTCTGAGAATTGGAAACCTATTGTTAGGTCCTTCAAATTGAGTTATTGAAGTCTATTGGGGTGTTTATAGTTCAACTTATATAAAAAGATAAAATAACAATTGAGTTCTAATTTGTTTTATTCTGCTTTGCCATAAGGTGTTTTACAATGGCCTAGTAGAAGGTATTTGGTCTCTTGGCCACAAATTTAGACTTAAACTGTGACTTGATCACACGATGAGGTAGAGGGAACTTCATCTTGTTATCCTGAGAGAAAACAAAGTATATGTAACAATAATGATTAATAACAATTTATATAATAATATTAATATTAATAACAACAACAATAATAATAAAATTTAATATATCGATGAAAAAGAAACCAATTTAGCTAAAGCTAATATTACATTGAACCATCATAAAGTAGTGTACAAACACTATAAGTGTGTAACATAAATAGAGTGCTCACACTAAATCCGTGAAACAAATACTAATTTTTAGCACTAAATAGTGATAATTAAACAATAGAAAACAAAGGATTCTGTATGAAATAGTACTAATTAGTACTAAATATTGTTCACAGATTTAGTGCATGCACTCTACCACTAAATACTGCTAAATTATGCTAATCCTATTGTTTTCTATTGTTTAATTAGCACTATTTACTACTAAATAGTGCAAAGTGTTGCACACTTTTAGTGTTTGTACTCTACATGTCTCTCATTTTTATGTTAAGCTTATGTTTCAGCCATAATTAGTCCCATGTGCCTCCCTTCCATTTCCCTTTCTTCCTTTTTCATTATGATTTTATAACCAATAAAAATAATCATTTCTTACAGTGAACAACTACAGTATAAGTACTGATTCACAGTTTGAGATATTATATTCCCACACACTGCCAGTGATACAATGTTTTAGTGCAGTTTTCGTATGACTGTGAAAAATTCACGGCACGAACACAGCCATGACACTGCAAGGGATACGCCAGACCAATCACATTGCACGGGAATTTACTCTCCATCCAATCAAATACCTGGACATGGTCACGCCAATGCCAGACCAATCACATTACGCATGAAAAAATCAGCCAATTAAAATTCTAGAAAGCATCATGGCACTGGGCTTTTTACAGTCATACAAAAACTGCTCTATGCATACAACTCTCAACTAACAAGTTGAACCTTGGTTAAGGAGACAAGGATCTTCCCTTTATTTTGTAGTAGTCCCACTCTAGCTGCTCAAATAACTACATGTAAAGTATAGCACTACTCTGGTAAATATTTGAAGATAATTATTTGCAAGACACATGGTTTCCTCATTGTGGCAAATAAAAAAAAATCATATCTTACATGAAGATATAGAAATATAGATAATTTATAGTGCTTGGGAACGAGGTTATTCCGGGCAAAAGACCCTTGGAATTAAATTCGGAAAAATTAATTTCCCACCTCCCAGCGAGGTCGGAAATTAATTTTTCCGAATTTAATTCCAAGGGTCTTTTGCCCGGAATAACCTCGTTCCCAAGCACTATAAATTATTTATATTTCTATATCTTCATGTATTTCATAAGTGCTACGCGGTCCACATATTCTCATCATCATATCTTACATGCATTTGCTTGACATGAGGTCGACGGCACTTGCTTGATGGTACAGTCTCTACTTTCATAATCTGAATAGAAGAACCCCTAGCACGATGTCTTGCTGCCATATCACGGTCTGGGAAAAAACATCACATATTTAAAATTTGGATTTCGTTTTTATTCACAACTTTCCATATCATATCACAAATGAGGGAGTGATATTAAATGGGAGACGAGTGAATAAAAATATCACGCTTTTGACATGCTTATTTTTACACATTTAGGGTTAATAAAAATACAAAATTTACAGTTTCCAGTTTACCGTGAAGTGATATCGTATAACTTCACTGATATGGTTTTTATTCATGGCTTTATCACACTAATGTCCAACTTAAATGTGTAATAAAAATGACCATTTCCAGGAGAGAGGAAAAAATCCTTGCCAAGAGCAAGTACCAGGGCTCTAAATAACTTCCAGTCAATTAAAAATGTTAGTTCAAAATTGGCACTCATCTGATAGATTACTCTTAGGCTGGTTCTCTTGGCCAGTCATATTGTCTGGTTGCATGTTGATTACCACTATTCCGTCTGATGTGCCAGGTCATAATGTCAGGCCATTGAGCAGGAATTATTTCAACCCTGAACCAATTTCAATTTTTTCTGTTTTAATGTTTTAATGTATAAATATCGCATCAACTCTTGGTACAACTCAACTATCTACTCAAGCTTATAATAATAATAATATTAGGCTTAGTACTCACAGCAAGCAGTAACAGCATCAGCAACAGTCAAGTCTCTGTACTCTCTGTACATGTTGTGGGTGCCACTTCTGGAGTCATACCTCAGCCACACACCAAAATTTTTAATTTGAAGAGGTTTCTTTTCAAAGATCTAGCAAAACAAAAATAACATCAGAATATCAAAATAGGGTTTGCTGACCAACACAAATTTATTTATTTCCAATAAAATGACTCTTTTACCCCTTCCCCCAATTTATTCCCCTATTCATAACTTTTTGCAAAGCTCATCGAACACCTTACATGTATTTGTTGTTATCTGACATCTTATGTGGGTAGCCTTACGTGTAGTGGGCTAACACATTCAATCAACACATGTTTTATATTCCATATCTGACAAGGTTTTCATTAACTTTTTTTTTAAATAATAGAAGATAATGAACTAGCTGGAGAGTCTTGGCAGCATTTTCCTTACAATTTTGAATTAATATGAGAAGATCATGGTAATTTTGCTCAGTTACCAAAGCATTTTCAGATCTCTGACCCTTAATAAAAACCCTTTCTGGGCAATCCTAAAAATGCTTCAACAGTGAAGTTCCATGGAAGTCATATTTTAGGGCAAAACAAACAGAAATTGTCTCCTTTGGCAAATGAAATCTCTTATCCTGCAAAAACGTCGTATACTTCACTGCCCCACCACATAACTGTCATGTAACCACTCTATGATCTTGTGTCACAAGAAGGTAGACTTGAGTTCTGTTAAGGAATTCCTAAATGATTCCATGAAAGAGGGGGTGAATGGGTCTAGGGATTAGCAGATTTTGCTAATCATTTAGTCCTGATAATGCATTGTTTTGGCCTGGATTTTGGTTTTTGCTCGTTATACAGTTCGGATCATGGATCTAAACCCTCTTCAAAAATGTTTTATGTCTTAATGCAATCCCATACAAGGCAACTTTCAAAATTATCGACAGATTTGAGTAATAATTTTAACGAATTGACGTGGATTTGCATACCCCTATTCAGCACCCCTCCCCCCCAATGAAAATGATCTGATCCAATCAAATGTATTTGGCCAGCTAAAAAATGGTTGTCCACTCAATGCAAGTAGCTAAGTTTATATATACCTCTTTACCTTGAAAGTAATATTTTGTACAATTCAGACCAGATCATTCTTAAGAGGAATGGTTTCTTTAACTGTCGCTCAGGAATATACATGAATATGGATACAACTCAAAGGATCTTCTTCTCAAGAGAATGAGAAACCATTTCACCCAAGGTAAAGAGGTCTACTAAAAACTCCTGCTAGCTGTGATAATCAAGTTTTGATTCTCTGTTGCTCACGCTTAGCCTTGATTGTGTGAAACATTAATTTGTTCCAATAAAAGTCCATGGGAATTAAATGTTTTTATAGCAATATTTTGATGCTGAAATAAGCCTAACACTGAGTAAGTGAGTCTGTGGACAACATACGAATTCACAAAAGGTCTATCCTTCACATTTGTATACTCAACTTCTAATATACTTACCTCTTGACAAGAAACAATTTCACCTTGTGATTTCTTCATTCTCTTTAACTGAGAAATGAAGTACCAAAACTTTGATCTTGCAACCACTTCATCTGGTGCAAAGATGCGCATCTTGTACAGAGGTGGGACTGTGACCTTTTTGGAGGGCATCTTACGCCCTATGACTTGGAATTCCCTCAGCTAAAGCAATCAAAAATTAAAAGAAGTCAAACCCAATTCATTATTTAAGTGTTCTTCATGTTTCTGCAATTCTGGTATTTTGTAATCATGCATATTTAGTCCTTTTTCAGATCCCCAAGCATGATTATAAAGCCCTAGATAAATGATGAAACATATTTACAGAAACATGTTTACTGTTCCCATGTTTCCCCAATGTTTCCAAGTTTAGCCACATGTGAAACATTGCTGCGTATGACAAATTTTGCTTCCAAGATGCAAAAAGTTTCTGCTGTTCAGTAGAAACATTTCCTTACTCCGTAAAAACCAACATGTGAGTTGAGTGTTGTATGTTGTAAATATAGAATGTAGTGGTAGTACATGTGGAACCTCACGGAAGAGCCCCAAACGGGGAATGGTGGTCGTAAAAATATATAGGGTTCATGCTTCCAAGTCACATGGAAACAATGTTTCCTTATTTAGCTATGAAAGTCAGCATTCTTAAAGTTTGTCTTTTAGCACCACTCACTATCTTTTCAAGTGTGCATACACTAACCAATGTTGAGTAAACATGTTTCCTGATGTTTCCTAACAGTTTTGCCACCTTTGAAAACATTTAAGGAAACACATTTTCTTATTTAGCCAGGGCCTAAGGATTTGCTAAGCTAGCTTATGAATGTGATAAAATTAATAGCTTTTAACGATAACTAATAATATAGTATGGTATTATTACATTAATATATTATTCATCAAATCTCAACTTAAATTTCAAAATAATGACTGTCATCCAACTAATTAAAATATAATGACTCATGTAGCTTATAAAACTAATATAACAAAAAAGATGGACTTATAAAGATCCAATATTGATAAAAATGTTTGAAACCCCACGTAAATTACTACTTTAAATTAATAAAATTTTTCAGTCATAAAAATTTGAAGTTCTCAGAATGAAAAGCAATGGATAATAATGGAAAAAACATCTTTTATTCTTATTTATGTTTATTTTGGAAGTCTATACTGAAGCATGAGGAAGAAAAATGTGAAATTTCAAAATGGAGGACACCGACAGACAAACCACGTTGAAATTTTAGAAAGACTTTTGACACCCCTAAAAATAGTTTTCAGCAAGTATTAATACTTCAAATCACAAGAATAGTGTTTATTTGTCGTATTTATTATATTTTGGAGTGATTTTGAAGGTTAGGGATAGGATAATATAGGATTTTTCTGTTCATTACCTGGCCTCGAACCTTCATCTTGAATAACACGCGGATAGAGAAAGAACAAGACGCTGCTGGGGGGGATTCCAGACCGCGCTGACCTATGGGATACTAAACACAGGAATCCCATGCATGCGACCATTGCACACTTCAGACTTTCGCGACTCTACAAAGGAAAAACAAAAAACTGTGTTTCTTGACATCCTTCTTGTCCAGTGCTTTTATTTGTATGTGGGAAAAGTATATGGACATTATTTTTTTACAGACTCCCGCTAGTTTACGAGAAGGCATAACGCTTTCCCTTTACAAAAGCTCTCATAATGTACACATGTACATACATAAAATACTTCAATCAAATTAATGCGATAAGACAATATATATTCTAAAAAAATATTTATGACATACTTTCTTTTATGCATTCTGTCATCGGCTTCCACGAAGGGGGGGGAGGAAGACCCCGGGCTAGACTCGATGAAATGTTGGGGAAAGTGGGGACTTAGCCTTAAATCCTTGCCCTAGTGGAGGAATAGTGGTAGATAGATAAAATCTTCTGAAACCCCCTGGAAGCATTAGAGTCTTTTGTAAAGAGCTGTTTTCAATAAAGTATTGGACTCTAAAGGTCTAAAAAAGCAAACGGAGGTACAAACTTCGCCCGGTACCCCCGCCCCCTTTCATAATGAAGTCCCCCTCCCCTCCCTCCCGGGAAACATCGTTTTTTGTTGGAGTTTATTTTGACTTTGATTTACGGGTATTGGGGTTGCTGTGTTAACCTACGCCGTTCGTAAACTGGGAACTAGTCATGCACAAAATGGCGGACACTGCAAGTCAGAAAGGTGAGCATTTTGAATTTAATCCTTTTAATTCACCATTTTCCATACATCGGTTCACTGGTCAAACACAAAGCGCTCAAGCAAGGCGCCAAGGTACTTTCCAAGGATTATTTAAATTTGAACCTTGTAACCTCGACTGAATGCTTTGTGTTTGAGCAGTGAACCGATGTATGGAAAATAGTGAACCTATAAACAAATCATATCATCCACTATTTTTGTTGCAAAATAAATAAAAAACATGAAAGAACAAAACTTAACATTTCTTGATATTGATAAGTTAAACAAAGCGATTTGTGGTGATAATCCTTTGTTTATGTTCATTGAGCATTAATGAGTGATCACGCACAAAACAATAGACCTCCTCAGTTCTGGACCGCTCGAGCGTAATGTTGTCCCATTTCAGACCACGTGTCATTCCCTTGAGGATGATATTCTTTGTTTAAGTTATAACCATATTCATGTGTCTTCTCATGTGCAACCGAGCGCAAACCATAAACAAAGAAATGATACTCTAGGGAATGAAATGTGGTCTGAAATGGGAAAACATTACGTCAGAGCCGAGGAAGTCTATTCAACTCCATAACAATTTTGCCCCAGTGCCTGGTGGAATATAGGGGCATTTTCTAACATATCTGGGGATACACAGATAGTTTTCCACTAGGCTCAAAGCAAAGTCCCCACATTTGTTCGGGGTCCCCCCCCCTCGTGGAAGCCATTGATAAGTGCATTATAGTTTCCTAACACGTGGACCTCTGTGTTAATGCCTCATGACAGGATGCGACTTACTCTACAACCACTCTGGATTGTTTTGCAAAACCGGCTTCAAAGTCGATATTATAATATGAAATTAGGAATAGCTAAATGATATGATGTGTACAAAATGATACTTTTGTGTCTCGTAAGTGTAGAATTTGAGGGTCGAAGCCACTGAAAACGAATAAAAGAAGACAAAGGAAAGCTCAACCTAGTATGACGACTCAATGCAGCCCTACAGACCACATCAAGGAAAGGAAATCTCCCCTTTTTGCCCGAAGATCGTACCATCAATCAAACCGTAACACCAACGTGCAAGACTTCTCTGTGGTGACTTACAATACTCTATCTGATGTTGCTTTGCTGAACAGTCCAAGTTATGATTACTGCGAGAAGAAGTTCAAGGAGAGATCTGCTGGGTCCCAATACAATACAGTACAATACAATTTTATTTGGCACCTTATACTAATAGTACATGAGTGTTTGATTCCAAATATATTATAGGTATATATATATATACTATGTATTAGATAATTTTCTTAATTCATTTTCACGTATCAGCATACATTGATGAATGTATGCTGATATGGCTCTTTGTAGAGACGCTGATTTTGAATTGATTAAGAACATAAAACGACTGTCAGCGCTCATATTGTTGAAATTAATGCTGGTGTTTTTTTCTATGAACTCTCTTAAGTCGTTTCTATGAGAGTTATATAGTGGACACCAAACTAGAAAGTGTTTTTCGTTTTCTACTCCCGACTTACACACTGGGCAAATCCTTTCATCGTAAATGAGATAAGGCCTCTTATACCTCCCCGTTTCTACTTCAAGCTTATGGTTACTAATTCTTAATTTTGTAAGCGCCACTCTGTGCTTAATATTGGTGACTTGACTTAAATATTCTTCAAAGTTATAATCCGTTTTGAACTGACGAAAGACTCTGAGTTTATTTTTATGTCTGTCGTCTTTCCTTTCATCATTGTGGAGATTACTCCATAAAATTTGCCTCTCAATGTCATATATTCTTTGGGTTATTATTTTTCCATATTCATACCATCTTGGAGAAAGTTCATTTTGTTTCATCCAAATTATCCCCAATCCGAGTTGTTCTAAAGTAGTTTTAATTTTTATGCTCCAAAAGGCTTTTTTAGTTTCATTTTTAATATCTTGGTAGACTTCGGCTGAAAGTTTTTTTGGGTGTAGTTCCGACTTTATAATTTTATGCCAGAATTTAAAGCTTCTACTGCATGCTTTGCATTTTAGCGGAAACCTTCCTAACTCAGCTCTGCATGCAAGGTTACTAGCATTCTTTGTCACCTTGAGGAGCATTTTGCAAAATTTCAAATGAACAAGTTCCATGGGCTCTTGGTCTTTGGTGCTTAATGTTTCGATACCCCATATCTCACTTGCGTATAGAAGTATTGGTGTAACAAGCGAGTCAAACAGTTTTATAGTTAATTTGATATTGGATGTGAAAAATTCACCCATTTGTTTTTTCATCTGAAATAGTGCCTTTAATGCAGCTTTTTTTAATTCTTGTTTTGCAAACGTAAAGTTTCCAAAGGTTGTAAAATTTAATCCTAAATATTTATATGATTTAACGTTTTCTAGTTTAGATTTGTTCAAATAGAATTGGAAGTTATTCATTGTCTTCCCTGTATTATTGAAAACCATCACTTTTGTCTTTGTTATATTAACTGTTAAGCCTGATTGTTCACAAAATTCCTCTAGCTTATCGAGATATTTCTGAAGCCCTTTAGCAGATTTAGAGAACAGAACCAGGTCATCTGCATATAAAAGAGTACTAATCGGTTTGCCATTCAACATTACATCATTGTTGTTACACGAATTTAATGAGTCAGGCAGATCGTGAAGATATAAATTAAATAACGTAGGGCTCAGCATACAGCCTTGTTTAACACCCATATAACAGGAAAATGTCGGAGAAATGTGTCCATTTACTTTGATTGCTGATTGATCAGTGGAGTACATCGATTGTATCACTCTTAGAAAATTTCCACTTATACCAACATTTTCAAGTTTTGCCATTAATTTTTTCCTTGGGATGCAGTCAAACGCTTTTTGAAAATCTACAAAGCAGGAAAAAAGGAAATTATTTTTCTTCCGTGGCTTACTTTTAACATATTTATCGATTACGGATTTCAGAATAAAAATACTATCTGTTGTTCCGTGCTTTTTTCTAAACCCACCCTGTTCCTGTTTAATTATATTATTCGTAGTTAGGTAATCATAGAGCCGTTTGTTAAGTATTGCCGTAAAAACTTTGCCAATTGCAGAAAGGAGTGTTATTCCACGGTAATTTTCAGCTTTCGTTGGATCGTCCTTTTTATGCAATGGAACAATATATCCTAGATTCCATGAACAGGGAAACTTTCCGTTGTCTAGGATTTTATTGAAAATTACCGTTAGGTGTCCTTTTAGTGCTTCCTTTCCCGTTATCAAGAGCTCATTTGGAATATTATCAGGGCCGGGAGCTTTATGTTTCTTTAGGTTACTTAGAACTTCATATACTTCTTGATCTGTAATGGAAAAATCTAATTCCCCTTGACTTTGCGACTGTTCTATGTCCCATGACATGAACTACTTCTGGAAGAGGTGAGATTAATTGTCCACTTTGTGGGGGGCTGGCAGATTTTTTAACCAACACTTAGGGGGTTGGGATAACAAAATATTGCATGGATTTTTTATTTACTAATATAACTCATCATTTTGCAATTATAAGAACCACTAAAAGCGTTTAAAAGGGGGAGAATTGTTACTGGAGAAAATTGCTGCACCCCCCCCCCCCCCCCCCCCACCCTCCCTCCACAAAGACCATCCATAATTTATAGTTTGGGAAGCCTATGTGTAATTTGACCAATTTAACCAACATATTTTCAGAACTCAGTATCCACATATACACCTAATTGAAAAAATGTAGTCAGGTTCAAGAAGATCATATCATCAAAGCTAAGACCAAAAAGGATCTTGGGTACTCCGAAATGTCTATTATATTTGCATATAGACATGTAAAAATGCACAGTAGAGCAAAGTTGATTGACCTAGATTAACAACATGCCAAAGCCATGATGCATAAAGTGTGCACAGGAAGGGAAAACTGCAATAGGCATGAAATTAGCATAATTGTTTGTCTTCCCATGCTCCCCTTTGGTCTTAGCTTTGATGATATAACCTTTTTTTGAACCCGACAACGTTTTTTCAATTAGGCGTATACTCGTCCACTAACTCATAAATTATGAATGCTTCCTTAAAGACTTGGTTTACAGTTTTTTCCCTTGTGTCCACAGCTAGAGTGGCTTAACAGTAACATTTTGTGTCTTCAAGAAGTAGATCCATCATATTTTGACAATCTTCTGCATCAAAGTCTTTCCAAACTTGGTTATGATGGTCATTTTGTAATCAACAAAGAAGATGGCATTGCAACATTTTATAAGACTGATATATTTGAGCTTGTGGTGCAAAAAGGAGCCAGTATCTTTGACAAGATGCGAGAAAACTGCAAAGAAAGTAACCAGGATGCCCTGATAGATCATCTAAATGTTCCTTCTAATGTTTTGATGATGGCATTGAGACACAAAGCAAGTAATAAGTTGCTCATAATAGGTAGGTTTATTCATGTACAGCCTAGAAATAAGCCCTTGAAACACAGAAGAAAAGACAAAAAAAAAAAAACACAACTCTGTCAAACAGGATTTTCATTAAGGGTCAGGGATCAGAGAATGTGGATAGAGGTAGCATCTCCAGACAACAGTCAGTAGATAGAGGCAGCATCTGTGGGGGGGGGGGGGGGGGAGCATTTAAGCATTGCATGTCTCCACACCACCCCTGTATAACAAATAATATGACTTGCTTTAACAATCATAATATTCTTAATTACAAACATCAAAACTGTTTTGTCCACTTTGCTCTTTATAGGGAATGTGCATATTGATTTTGACTGGTATGGACACTCAATAAGACAACTTCTAATAATTTGTTCAGCAAGTATGATTCTACATGAGTTCAAAGAGTCTTTAAAATCTGCTGACCAAAACCTGGATATTCCACACATTTTCTGTGGGGATTTCAACATAGAACCACAATTCCCTGCCTATAAATTGCTCAGCTCTGGCAGACTAGATAAAGATGATCTGGAAAAGCTAGAAACCACTGATTATATAAAATACTATGAAAGTATTTGGATACCACCACCAGAAACAAACAAGGTATAATCTTTCTTTTTTCATATACTAAGCAGGGGCGGATCCAGGATTTTGTTCAGGGAGGGGTGCTGCGCACAAAGTTAACCCAGGGAGAGGTGCACACCTTAGAATCAAAGGAAAAAAACAGTATTGGTTATCTTTGAAGTAGGGGTACAAAGTCGAACCAGGGAGGGGTGTACACCCCCTGCACCCCTCCCCTGGATCTGCCCCTGCTAAGCCAGAGCTGATGTGCATAATTAATTTTAATTTTTGTTTTAGATTTCAGAGAAAGAAAAGGCAATTTTGTGTCACTTAAACAAGTATTTTGTGAATCCTTTGAAAACAGTAAAAAGTTCATACAAAACAGTTCTGGTATGTAGTATCAAATTTGTTAACTATTCTCCTCTCCTCTCCTCTCCTCTCCTCTCCTCTCCTCTCCTCTCCTCTCCTCTCCTCTCCTCTCCTCTCCTCTCCTCTCCTCTCCTCTCCTCTCCTCTCCTCTCCTCTCACCCCTCCTCACCCATTCCTCTCCTCTCCTCTTTTACTCTGATAAGTTTGGGATTCTAATTTCAAATTCATTTTTACCTTATTTTAGGGTAGAGAACCAGAAGTAACCAATCACGAAGGTGGAAAGAACTACTGGATACTGGACTACCTGTGGTATTCCTCAGATTCCCTGTGTCCTACATGTGTATTGGATGTGGTACCACTCTCTCTAGTAAAAAGTGTAGTTGGTTTACCGAATGAGTTCTTCCCTTCAGATCACCTCTCTCTAAAAGCCTCTTATCATTTTGTAAATTAGAGAATTACAGTCAACTAATTACAGTCTCGAGTAATGTACAGCAACCAATCTGAGCAAGAGAAAATGAATTAAGAGAAGGAATTCGAAACTCTGGTATTCATGCTTGTAACCATGAATACCAGAGATTACTTTTTGTAGTTCATTTCAGGGGCGGATCCAGGAATTTGTTCAGGGAGGGGTGCACTGCACAAAGTTAACCCAGGGAGGGGTGCACCCCTTAGAATCAAAGGGAAAAAACATTATTTTGCATTGGTTATCTTCGAAGTAGGGGCACAGAGTTGAACCAGGGAGGGGTGCGCACCCCCTGCACCCCTCCCTTGGATCTGCCACTGCATTTTATCTTTCTTGGATTTGGAATATAAGCACCATTTGATACTATTTTAAGAATCACATTAGCCATTTCTTGTTTTTGTGCATGAGCGTACTGAGCCCTCTACACTGTTTGCTCACAATTTGTTTTCATTTAAGTAAAAGAAGTCATTAACAAAGATTTTTTAAGTGTTCGTACGAAAAGGGTTTTACATCTTTTATTATTGAAATAAAATTAGGCAAAGAAAGTGTAACACTTGCCAATCACAACTAATATAATAAACTTTTGACCCTTTAAGTTTTATTTTGTCATCCAAGCCACGGCGGGGGTCTAATCATTTGAGCATATTTCTGTTGGTCGTTTTGACAAAACTGCTCGATTTAAGGGGGTAGGGTCACGTGACCTGTTAGTCAAAGTCGCCCATTTGATCAAAAAACTAAAAACATACACTGATCTCTGAATCTTTAATGCATAATATTATTCAGGTGGTCAAAATCACCCTTGTCAAGACAAATCCACATTTACAGTAACGTATGTGACCAATATCTCTATCAATAGTTTTATCCCTTAATTTCTACATTAACATCTATACATCTGTTAGGCTTTCCCGGTAAGAAGTTCCACAAGGCTAGTTACTATGGTACCGAAGTGTGCGTCGTCAATTTCCACATTTTGCATACGTTTTCTCTTTGCACTGGATTCAATCACGTTAGATCCAGTACCAAATAAATTCATGGCCATATTCATTGCATTATATTACTTATTTCTCAGCTGTTTTTCTCTTTATTACACAATTATATCGTAGTTTTAATACGTTCAGTTTCACAAAAACCAAAAAAAGAATTCAAAAATAATTTTGTGCATTTGCTTCGTAACCCCGGCTATTGGTCGAGAAACCTATCGAGGAACATCGTAATACTAACCTTTCAGATAGAAACGTACCTTGTCTAGACCTAGTAAACCTTTCTCGTGATTTCTCTGATGTTTGACAGCTTTATATACCCCCTGCATTGCTTTCCAAGAGAAATTGTTCTGGGGAACAATGAAATAGGCCCTCTTTGCTTATGTAAAAAAATCCATTGTTTTGTCCCCCAAAACAATTCCTCTCGGGACTCTGTGTAAGGTGAATTTACCCATTTTTATCAACTGTCAGCTTTGTATCTACTTTCGGCTAGAGATTCTATAATGCTCACATTTAAAAGATTTAGTAAATGAATTCATATTTACAATAAATAATATTCTTTGTCGACAATGAAACCGCCTTATGCCTCGCTATGACGGTCTGTATCGCTTGTATTAGTGTAATAATCGTGGTAAAAACAATGCGCCATTGAGCTTCAGCCTCTGTCTTTTACAGTGGGCACAAAACATTCGGAGAAAATAAATCTTGAAGTAAAAACATTTTTAATTAGTAACAGTTGAGCTTCAGCTGCACCAAATAACTATGCTTTTTAACTCACTAAAAAGTCAAAGCCTGTAAATAATGTCTGTCGCAGTTTTTTTTTTCTTTAGTACACTACACACGAAGCAACTTCTGCGCACAACAACCATGCATCCAGGGCAATTTTGGGGGTGTTCAAACTTTCTCTACAACGAGACAATACACCCCTTTCCTAGAGGAATTGTTTTGGGGACAAATAATAGGCCGTCTTTTCTTGGCAAAAAAATCTATTGTTTGGTCCCCCAGAACAATTCCTCTCGGAACTCATTGCAGGGGTTCTAAAATCTGCGACACCAATTTCATTCTCAGAACCTGCGTTACTCTTGGTGTGTTGACCAAGTTTCTGAGGATGAGATTGTTCTCCGATACGTTATGCCGTCGATGAATCTCCGCGCAACTGTTCGGTCGAATCCAGAACGAATTAGCCAATCAGCGAGCATTTTGTTCGTAGCTCAATCTTTCCTAGTTCCAGGTTTTCAGCTCGACAAACAACACCTTTTACTCAAAAATAAAGAAAATAAAACTTCCGCGGAAAGATCATTTACCAAATATCTTTTTGATTTGTATTTTTCCTGTTGTTGTTGGTGGAACATGTTTCGTTTTGAAAAGAGATGAAAGAAAATACTAGTAAATTTTCGCGGTGACAAACAATGCATTGCGTGCCTAGATTTCAAGTAGCTTAGATTCTAAGTAATCTGGATGCCACGCATGCGCAGTGAATTGCAGCCTGTGAGCTAGCCTACAAAGACACTAACAAAATAGTGCCGCTATATATTTTAACATAGATGTGTGGCAAAAGCCATTACTGTGGACTATCCTTATGGATACATAAGTATATTTCGTAAATTGATTATATCTCTATAAGTATATTAAGATATTATTTATTATGTACATTAATATTTACAAATATTTGATCCAATGGTTTCTATCTTTCGCTTGCTACAAATCCGATTCGTAGTTTTGAAATAGAGATGTTTCGTTGACCTTCACTTGTCTTTGTACATCAATGCAGCATCATTTTCCCTTACTCCTAGCCCGAAACCCTCGTTAATATTGATTATTTGTTTTAGCTAATATCCTATTGTATTTTTGAGGCACCCAGGCGGCGAAGACAGACCACTTCAAAGACGACGGCCACGTGTACCTGATACGGTCTCAAGTCGAATGATCACCTGGATCTCTAGCTTTAAGACAGTACAAAAGGGTTCCCAGAATCAAGGCTGATTGGGTCAGTGTTCTCTGCACGTTGTATTTGATCACCATTTTCATTATCACAGCTTGCTCCCAGCTTGTGTTTAAGGTATCACGGCATGTTTCCAGCTAATTTGCCATAATTGAGCTAATTATATCTATCTCAATGTGTTAAACCTAATCAGTTCGATTAACACGTCTCAGGAGTCACGTGGAATTGGCAGAACACACAGTTACCTGTAATGGCGTTTTAATTTGATTTTTGTTGTCTGATTTATTCATAATTGACTAATAGTAGACTTACCCACCGCTGCGACTGAGTCTTTGATAACTTCCGAAATATTCAAGCCATTTAACCACAGAAGTGTTCGGCTCTCATTCTTGTTTATCGATGCATGGTCTAAGCATGGTGATAAGTTCTTCAATTCCTCGTTGTTAAACAATAGAATTGTGAAGATTATTTTCTATGGATTCCCAATCCATTTTCGCACATTCGAATAAAACTGGAATAGCATTCTCGGATACCAAGGTATTTCGTCTTCTGTGTTGAAAAAGTTTGGGAAAATTCTCGCCAGAAATCGCACGGGGAACATTGTCCAGTGCGAAATGGTTTCACTAGGAAAAACAGCATAGCATGACACGACTATATCCTCCACAAGGATGTTGCCAGTTTCAGTGAGGGGTGCAAATACTCCTGATAATTCACTCGCGCTTATAGAAGTTATTCGTCGCATACCGACGCTGTGATCATGAGGGTGTGAGGTATTCCGTATATATATGTAGTCTCCAACTGCTAATTGGTTAGCATATACCACACTTGCCTGCTGTGTTTGTTGGTTTAATCTATAGATCAAATGGGTCGGTGTGATTACGAGTTTTTTGTCGTTGTGGTTCAGGGTACTGATGATCAAATACTTGCTTCGTAGGTTTAGATTTCGGTGGAAAAACATAATCACTGGATTGTAGGTGATTTTTCCATGATCATCTAAGGTCGCCACCCGATCTCCTATCTTTAAGTCCTTCATCAAGACTGTCATTCCACTCTGTAACCGGACTGAAGAATTGGAATGGAAGCATCCGGTTTGGGCTGGTTTGGTTTCCAAGTCAGGTCCTGTTCAAAAAGGAAAATATTTAATGAATCATAGTAAAATGTATATAGGTCTAGAAAAATCCCCTCATTTTATATTTTATCAAATCCCGAATCCCTCTCTAGGCTGAACAAAGTCCGGTCAACTTACAACTAACTTACAGCTAGATTGAACCCTGAAACAACCTTTGGGTTGATCCGAAAGTCAGGGCATGACAAACTCACGGATTGAACCCTTAAACAACCTCTGGGCTGATCAAAGTCCGGGCACGGCTAACTTACAGCTAAATTGAAAAACAACCTTTGGATTGATCCGAAAGTCAGGGCATGGCAAACTCACGGATTGAACCCTTATACAACCTCTGGGCTGATCTGAGTCAGGGCACGGCCGGTGTGAATAACAACATCGTATCTAAGGCTTTCCTAATCCTAACCCCCCTCCCCCTTGCATAAACTATATACTACACTATTCTAGATAATTTAATAAGCCTGCTTTCAAGGTCATACCAATTGCTCTCACGGACGCATGAATGTAGTTTTTACTTGAGTATGAAACCCAGTCAAACCCGGCATTAACTGCAAGACGTCCAAGTATCGGGTACTTCTTTTGGTCCAAGTCTGATGTTTGAATGTCTATGGCTCGTCCTTCATAATGTAGAGTAAGAGGGTGTCTCCTTTTTCTCTTCTCTTTGCCAGCATAGTACGCCTTTATCACTCTAACTTTGACCCTACCGTCCCATTGTCTTATGACCCCACGAATCAGGTTTTTCAACTTCTCCGCGCAACGCTATGAAAAGAATAGAAGAAGGAAGTTGTCAGTAGGGGAGGTAATGGATGGATGGATGGATGGCTGGCTGGATAGACGGATGGATGGATGGATGGATGGATGGATGGATGGATGGATGGATGCATGCATGCATGCATGCATGCATGGATGCATGGATGGATGCATGGATGGATGCATGGATGGATGCATGCATGCATGCATGCATGCATGCATGCATGGATGCATGGATGCATGGATGCATGGATGCATGCATGCATCCATCCATGCATGCATGCATGGATGGATGGATGCATGGATGGATGGATGGATGGATGCATGGATGGATGGATGCATGGATGGATGCATGCATGGATGCATGCATGGATGGATGCATGGATGGATGCATGGATGGATGCATGGATGGATGATAGCAACATACCGGAGTCATTCTTTTATTATCGTTCGTTTCCCCATCTTCTTTAAAAATAACGTCTGTATTAATTTCCACTTTCAAAGCCTTGTACTTCGGAGAACCTCTTCTTACAGGGCCTTCAGAAGAACCACTTGCAGCAGCTGACGATTCTTCCGCATCTGGTAATCTTTGAGTTTGTTTCATCCCGACCTTCCTTCCTATGGGTCGTACCTTGTTCGTCGTACCGGGCCCACACGTTCCTCCGCCATGAACAAGAAGAAACAGCAAAAGCAGACCTATTCTAATATTCCTGAGGGCTCGGATAGTGCTGTTCTTTCTTTTCCCCCACATTTTCTGTCTGTTAAAATATTCCATGGAATGATACGAAATTTGTGCTGGAAAATCTTGGTGTCACAGTTTTGGATATGATCGTGAGCTGAACCCTGTAAAAGCGGATAAGATAACGTTTACCAAACAATTAACCCCTTGGCATCTATATACCATACACTATTAAATAAAACAATAGAACATTCGATTTTTTTCTTATCTGGATTTGTCATAAGTTCAAATTTAGCCGACAAGTCAAAAATCCATCCATGTTGGATGGATAAACAACGATGATGGCGGCGAAGGCGCCGATCTTTTACAGAGAGACACCGCTCAGGCAAACTTAATTCAAACCATACTGCCTGACCTTTATTGGTGTTTGATTGTATGCATTTGAAAGGTAATTTTGGAACTGCTGTTTTTGAGACATTTTAACCACGAAAGAAAAAGCTTGATATTTGGGTAATGTGATCGATCACATAACCTTTTAGTAAAAAGTCGTTTTTGGCACTGAGAAGTAACATACACTTTTCACAATGAAGTATTAATTAGTAACTAACGTCCATTCATAGACTTCATAATGCTACAACGCGAAATTAAATAATATAACAGCTTATCTTTCTCCGAGTTTATCGATACACAGTTACTGTACAAGAGAAATAGCAAGTGACATTTAAAACTGGGATCAGCTGAAGATCCCGCATTAATTCCTCAATCTAGACAAAGAATGCTCGCAGATCAAACCCTGAAACAACCTCTGGGCTGATCTAATAGATCAGCCCAGAAAATTCAGGGCACGGCTAACTCACAGATCGAACCTTGAAAAAATTATGGGCTGATCTAAGTTAGGGTACGGATAACTTATTGCAGATCGAGTTTAAATTTAATCGACTATTTCAATTAATTATATTTCATTACATAATACAAAATCTGTTCTGATTCTCCTAGATTTAATTAGGAAAGGTTTAAGGACATCGCGTGGTGGTTTACTAAGCCGACAAGACACCTCTTAAAGGAAGTCCCTTGGTTTTCAAACTTAAGGAAGTATACATTGTACGTTTTTGTCTCAACTTCCTGAAGTAACCTTAACTCTTTTGAACCAAAGACAGGCCAAATGATTTAAAAGAACAAAATGTGATTTTCGTTCACTATTGTTGTATGTCGTATATACACTCACCCCCACTGAAGTGGTTTGACTTCACGACTAGAAGCATTTATTTTTTCATTCTCTATCATAGCTCTTTTTGTTTTTCCCTCTTTCACTGATGCACTGATCTGATGCTAGATCCAGTAACTAGACCAGAAAATTTTTCCAAACGTATTTATAATCAAATTCATATTCTGCTCTGCTCTTTTTAAGTTTATTCAAGATTTCGAGCTATCCCATGACCCTATCCGTGACAAGACCCCACTTTTTCTAACTTACTTGCTACTGTTTCATACAAATTATAAAGTATTTTGGTCGGTTTTTGGCCCCTTTACACTTTAATATCAAGGCATTTAGGAAAGCTTAGATTCACACATGTATTCAAGAAAAAATACTCTACGGTCTACAGAATCTACTCTTACAACTTAAAGGTTTAAACCACCTTATCTCCAGAGTAAATGAGTCATGATAACTTCAGAGTAAATAAGTATAAAAGAGCTTAGATTAAGAATCTGATAGATAAATATGATTTGAAAATGGATCTTTTCAACCTACGCAAGCTCAAAATGCTTTAAGGAAACGTGTTTGTTTACATAACGTTTATAGAAGTTCACATATTACTATGAAGCATACTTCCCACGCCGGATTTAGTGAAAGTATTAATGCCAGCGCGCTAAATTTAAGCTTAACATCATTGCTAATGATTTGAAATGATATACGTATCTGGCACTACTATACTTGAGTGTGCAATTATTGTATATATGTAAATGTTTATGAGTAAAGCAATTTCTTTGCACACATTTTTAAGTTCCACTTACTGAAGGTGTCAAAAGAGTGTCCTTTGAAAGAGGTTGAGTACCCCAAGTGAAAACCTTCTTTCGCCAATCCCTTGGATTAGTTGAATCAGTGTTCACAAACGGTATTTGAGCTAAATAGTAAGCCACACAGACGACACAACAGAAACAATCAACATGGTAGATGAAACTAGTCTAAAAAACTGACGTTAATTGATTCTTTCTCCCAGCGTGTTCCCGCGCAAATAGGCGACCAACTGCGGCACCTGTGGAGACCTTTTTCTGATTTCTAATTGTATATACACTCTGTTACCGACTGCTAAAAACCATTTGGAAAGATTAGGACTCAAAAACCATCCTCTAAGTTTCCTTTCTGAGGTCTGCTCCTTACCTCATTTCTCTAAAGAGTCGAAAAGATAGCGACCAAAAATAAAAAATGGGAGTTCCAAGCTAGCGAGGCAGTTAATTCAAAAACATTAATCAAACGCTTGTATCATAATCAAATCTGACAACTCACTGTTTGTTTTTTAGATTGATATAAATAATCAAAAAATAAAGCGCTCTTGGCTTAGTGTTAGAAACCGTTGTCTATAATACAACAAACGACGACTAAAACTTACTATCAACAGAGATGACTACTTTAAAGCTTTTAATGCCAAACATAAGAAAAATATCTCGCTAAATTTGCTTTGTTCTTTCTATTAATAAGCTGGCTGCATTTTCACGTTTTTAGAAGGCTGTATTCCTATGAAACAAGCTTCTGACGGGCACTCCCTGTCGCATATAAATTAGAGTTGATCAGCTACCAGAAATCAATACAACCGGCACAGTTACAATACATACCGAACTTTTTTGCATATAGACAGCACTTTTATTCCGTTGTATAATTTTTTTCATCATCCCTCCTGCCGTGTGTTCGACCCTGGTAACTGTTATTTTGGTAGATAAAAACGCCAGGCGTATATCATCCCATTCAATCCATCATGTTGTTCATTTGGCTGATCAAATCTAATCAACCGGCTGTTTTGACGGTCAATGTCACCACAGGAAGACCATCTCGTTATTTCTGGCACTCATTTTTATCCGATAATGAAGTTAAAGTACTTTACTAAGGCCGGGATAAGCTTAATTGAAAAAATCAAAATTTTGAGATAAAAATTTCTTGTCCCAGACAACACCTCTCCGGTCGCAGCAGCAATGAGAAGGTAAACAGATAAACAGATAAACACCAAACACCGGGCACATAGCTGGTTAAAGTGCCGGATCAAGGATTTTAAAGATGGAGGTTCCAACATGGCCGCCACGCCGAGAAAGCTGGTAGGATTGGTACAAAAGGGGGTTCCAATTTCACTCTACTGAGCGTAAAGAACAAGATCTGACAAAAGGGTTGTTCCATGGAACCCACGGGACCACCCTTGGATCTGCTGCCACTAGGCCACCAAAGCCGGCATAACTGACCCCTGAATCTTTGGCCATAAAGATTCAAATCTCGTATAGCCGACATCAAGTATTGTAGGAATGTGTTTCACGCACGCGATCCATGCAATACCGTATATAGATGGCTACACTATAACCACGGGGAAAAGGAAGATCTATTTCATCCATTTTTTAGGCTAAACTAAGACAAGCATTGCGAAAAAACGATGGAGGATGAAACAGTGAACCACCGTGACTGCTGATCGACTAATCTGGAATTAAGAAAATTTATTAAACTTGTTCACACCCTGTTTAGCTCAGCTTTTCGCTAAGTCGATAAAGAACCTCTATTCAACTTGTACATTCCTGTTGGGGATTTGATGTACTTTATATTAGATTAACGACCTCTTTATCCAGAATAACTGTTCGTTTCCGCTTCGTAATCTAGAATAACTTGACTTGATAAACTTTGATTCTAAGACAAGGATGAAGACCCTGGATTATGAGAGACAATCCTAGATCAGTCTTATTGGTGCCGCATGTGATAAATTGAAAGGTACCCATCTATGCTTAAGTATATATGGTGTTAATCACCTCAATAACCTTAAAATGAAAAGCAGAGCTCCTAAATAATGCCTTTCTCTTCACTTGATTGGACTTTAAACTAAGTTTCAAGATATAATATAATGTACTGCAAAGGTGCAAAATACGGCATAAAATCAGTGTCCTAAACATCCTTCTCTAGATCTGTAATTAATTCATATTTCCGTGATTTCGAAGTTCTGAATTTAACAAAGCTCTAAGCTGGCTGCATGGGTTATAGGGCAATATGGGGGACAAATGCTGCAAATATTAAGAAACGCACGAGTAATTGCTGCATTAAACGAGCTGCTGCGAACATGAAACGATTTGTTGCATGTTAATCGATAAACTGGGCGAGCTGTTAGCCGATTGGAACTGACTTTCACCTTAATTATAATTTTCAAAAACACGATTCTCAACTTATTACGAATTCTAGTCGATTTAAGGTAGTTCTGGACCTTTGCTACTGCGCATCCACTTCGCGCATCTCGTCTTTTAGGCCATTCTTCTTTAATAATTTCAATTTGACGTGTTTGTCTTTCGGCACAAAATAACTTCGTGGTACTTTAA
This sequence comes from Actinia tenebrosa, assembly GCF_029948245.1. Classification (NCBI taxonomy): domain Eukaryota; kingdom Metazoa; phylum Cnidaria; class Anthozoa; order Actiniaria; family Actiniidae; genus Actinia; species Actinia tenebrosa. The sequence continues at coordinate 5,445,152 of NW_028292578.1, forward strand.
ATTGCTTATCATCACAGATTAAATGCCCTAAATAGTATTTTTAGTTTTTACCTTTTTCTTTTTTGCTTTTTTTCTATAAGAGGCAGGATTTGGGTACTTATTGTGCGGGGGGACTGGGAAATGATGGCCCCTTTGGGTAAACATGCAGTAGACCATATAAACAGAAATAATAGCAATATATAGAGAGAAAATAGTTAGTAAACGTTTCCCAGGAGGCATCATTTGCAAATCAGGAACGAACACTGGATTTTCCCATCGTTATTGTTTACTTAACTGTTAATGCTGTATATAAAGAAAAAAAAAAAAAAAAAAAAAAAAGAATTAGGCAGTCACTCTTACTAAAAAAAATATTGCGAAATTGATATTAATATGCATTTTAAAAAATCAGAAAAACTTATATGGATACGATGGGGTTCGAACCCGCAGGCTGAAATTAAAAAAAAAAAATCGATTCAATTGTGCCATACCCCCGAGACATCCGCAGAGCTGAGGCGGCGTATGGACTTCGGACCTGACGGCGATTAAATCCTTCTGCCCTTGGGTGTACGAATTACGCAAGGAAATGTTCTAGGCGAAGCATCAGGGGAGAGACCAGCCGGCCCCCAGACCATATCGGCTAATCCCTTGCATCTCTGCCACGCACGGAATCGGTTGAAAAAATACTGTTAAAAAGTCTAGTCTATTCGGTGCATTGTTTTCACGCCCATTGTTATACAGATTCATCTGTAACCGTGGTCCAGTGGAAAAAACGTGGACTTCAGTGATACTGAGTCAAGTCCGGTTGAGCGAAGGTAGTACCTGGATGGGTGACCTGAAACTTATGTCTATTGGAAAAAAACGTCACAAGTTTTTTTTTTCTTTTTTCTTTTTCTTTTTTTCTTTTTTCTTTTTCTTTTTTTCTTTTTTCTTTTTTCTTTTTCTTTTTTTCTTTTTTCTTTTTCTTTTTTTCTTTTTTCTTTTTCTTTTTTTCTTTTTTCTTTTTTTCTTTTTTCTTTTTTTTCTTTTTTTGTTTTTTGTTTTTGTTTTTTTGTTTGTTTGTTTTGTTTTGTTTTGTTTTGTTTTTGTTTTTGTTTTTGTTTTTGTTTTTGTTTTTGTTTTTGTTGTTGCTGTTGTTTTTTTGTTTTTGTTTTTGTTTTTGTTTTTGTTTTTGTTTTTGTTTGTTTTTGTTTTTGTTTTTGTTTTTGTTTGTTTGTTTGTTTGTTTGTTTGTTTGTTTGTTTGTTTGTTTTGTAACTTTCAATCGAATGCAATCCGTTTTAGTTGAGAAATGAAAATTAAAAACTGCCGGGCATTTTACATGAGCAATTTGTCTAAAGTAAGACAAACACGTCAAGCTTTTCTAGAACTCAGTTCCATTCGGTAAACTTACAAAAACCCTTGTATCAAGGGTCAAGGGAGAGACCTAACAGACTCTACTGACATGTGATACCAGGAATCGAACCTGAGACCCACCCTATGCAGGCGGAATGGACTACTTTGACGATGCGGCGGCCATCTTGGATCGCAAGGTATTATGGGGTGTCCAGGGGACAAATAAAGCTTTGTTGCGGTAATGATGTCAATTGATATTGACAGCTTACCACAAAAGATGAATTAAGACAGCACATTGATCACCTTTACCCATAAAAGAAAGACAAATACATGAAACTCTATATTTTTTACGTCATCTTTGTTTTGTTTCGCCCCCTGGCAAGATGGCCACTGTATTCTCGAAGTAGTCCATTAAGGCGAATAGATATCAAAGACAAGGCAACCGTCCATAAAACAACTATAAACTCAAGGTAAATGGTAGTCCTTGCAAATTCATCCTTGGATAATTCAGAAAACTCTTTAGTCTGCTGGTCTTGACCTACATACATGTCTAGCTAGCTAACACAGGTCAGAGTTACTAAAAGTCTTTTCGTACAGTAACGATCCCTTAGCCAAGATATTTTTTTATCCTGGATTAGCCTCATTTGCACTTGTAATAAGATAGTGTTAAAGCGACTTAGCTCGTTCAAGCAAACACACCTTACTCCTTTAAACTTGTTTGGAATTTGTATTCTTTTATCAGAGTATAAATCATTGTGGAAACGATCAATAATTACGCATTTTTTATGGCCAGTTTACTAAAACCATGCACGAGGCAATGAATAATTACTGGTGGGATTGAGAGTAACGGAAGTAATGGCAAGGATGACGGTAGTGATAATAGTGATGATAATGAGGATAGTGATGGTCATGTTTAAGCATGAGAAGACACGTGAATACATATGGATATAACTCAAGCAAACAAACTCATCATGAAAATGACACGTGGTCTGTAATGGGAATACAATACGGCTAGGATGAAAGAAAGAAAGAAAGAAAGAAAGAAAGAAAGAAAGAAAGAAAGAAAGAAAGAAAGAAAGAAAGAAGAAGGAAGGAAGGAAGGAAGGAAGGAAGGAAGGAAGGAAGGAAGGAAGGAAGGAAGAAATAGTACCAGGGAATACCTTGCCTCATGTTAGCAATTCTCTTAATGTTCCTTGTACGCGGGTTATCTTTGAAAAGATAATTGTTACAGACGATTTGCGGAAATCAGGGGAAAATTTACGCCCAAAGTCAAAGGTCTGTTGCTTGGGAAAATACGTTATGGCATCGCGCACTATGCGAGTAGATTTAGGTAAGTCTCTTCCTAACAATTCAATCTGTGAGTTAGCCTAGCCTGCGTGCAGTCAATTAGAGGCCGGCTGCACGCAGGCTAAGTTAGCCGTGCCCTAACTTAAATCAGCTCAGAGGTCGTTTCTGTGAGTTAGCGCCGTGCCCTGACTTTGATCACCCGTCCGATAAAACTGAAGTTCGCGCCGAAAGTAGTAAATCTTGGTATCAACAATGCACAGCTCAGTCCTAAGCTTTCACAGAACGCATTTCGAAGACGGCTCAGTCAGTTTAGACAAAAATACACAAGAACGTAATATAGGGTTTTTTAAGATGATGCCTTTTGTGCCATTTTTACACTAATGATGTCAATGGTCAATGAAGAGAATCTAAAAAGTTCAAACTACGCTCCAACACTTGACATGAGTCGATCGGGTCACGTGGATGCCGTTCTGTGCGTCAAGGCGCGAATAGAAAAAGTTTTAAAAACTATCGAATTAAGACGGAGATTTTTTATACAAGCAAAATAATAATAATAATAATAATAATAATAATAAAATATGTAACTGTTATTACCAATATTATTATTAATAATTTCAACTTAACACTTTGAGTGTGGAGAGTACACGTGTCTGGTTAGCTAAAGCGGAAAATGATTTGCACAATAGCCGTCTTTTAAGCTTAAAAGAATAATGGCTATTTCCGGATTGAAAGCAGAAACGCTGAACATCAACTAGATAGATAAAACATCGCAGCCATAGGCTGAATTACGTTTATATACAATAAAAAGGGATATGTATATATATAAACTACCATGGTTTTTCGAGAAAATTCACAACGCGCTTGCAACTACATATTATTTTCCTTCCTAGCTTCGTCATCTGCTTCGGTTATGTGATTTAATACCTTCATTATACCCCTTCTCATTTATTTTAATGAATCACAGATCGCAAAAGTTTAGTTCTGAATGTCGGCATTATAAAATCTAATTCATTGGATTGAACTGAGCATTCCAAGCAGAACGCAGACAACTCGTAAATAGTGTAATTAGTGCTGGCGGGTCGGATAACATTAACCAATTAAAATTCCATTAAAATAAAGTGAAGTTTTGCTAGCATCTTCAAAGAAATTTCGAAGACCTTTTTAATTATTTATTTATTTTATTGTGTGTTTTTTTCTTTCACAACGATCTTTATTTTGCAACAATTTTGCCTGTATAAAACTTAAAGCAGCAGACGCATTAATTAAGTACTCGCTCAAAAAGGAAAAAAAGCATTGTAGCTCACATAGAATTTAGAAACTGTGTCGTTGTTCGTTTTTCGGATAAAAGAAAAGTTGTTTTCTGTGATAAATTCGCAAGACAACCCAGCCCAAAAATGAGTGAAGCCGAAAAATGCTAATAAAATTTAATTTGCAAATGAGTTCATTATTGGCTAGGTACATTTGCGGCTCTCCTCTGGCGGAAAAACGTTTCACTCTGGTTGAATGCGATTGCCATCTAAGTCAGCGTTTAACAGACTTATCAAGTTAAACACCCTGATTAAGTTATGTGTCCTGGGTTATCGCACTACTTTGTTTATGATATGAACTACGATAAATATTTTTTTGTTAATACTAAGTGTTTTTAAAAAAACAATGTTTAGTGAAGCTATGTGCGAATTCATCCTCTCGAGTTGGATAAAGTGAAACGCACAGTTCTTCCAGAAAAAGATAAAGGAATTATCGTAAAAAATATTTGGAGATCGAGCATTTGACAGGACTTACAGATATAATACAGATGTGTGTTTAGTATGGATTGTATTAGATGATACACGCAAGTTATGGCGGGCTTGGTACGTATAGTTAGTAGTTTCATACATCGGAATGATTTCTAATCGAACGATAAGTTCGATGCAGTGAAGGAATACTAGAGAAGAGGAATAACGATTCAAATCATATATATTCCTGATAACGAGATAAAAAAATACGAAAATACGCCTTTCGTTTAGATACTATTTACCTACGCCTGACCGAAACACTACGGGCGAGAAACGACCCCATCACGGCCACCTATCTATCTTCAGAGTAAAAATAGACAACTTAAAAACAAATCAAAATAAAGACAATTTACTAGGCAAATGAGCACGATTTTTAGAAGAAAAAAACTTAGATAAGTGACAACGAAATGCCGTAAAATTTGCTGCAAAAAAGGCGAAGTGAAAACGGACGTAAATTAGGGTAAAGCGAACGTTTCATATAACGAGACATCGGATTATAGCGTTGTGATAAGGCCTGAGGTGACATTCCCACATATATCTCACGATTCTCTCAGCACCACCGACCACCATATCATGAAGAGATCAGACGATATGATAAAAAGATCAGGTGGTCGAAGGATTATGATCATCGGTCGACCTTTCAAGACCGGCCACGACTGACCAAGATGTTATGGAAGGGTCAGGCAATATATAATAGGTGAGGTGGTCGGATGGCAGGATCATCCGCGTTCACTCAACCATGCCACGGCCGACTAGACACTTCGGCTTGATCTAGTAAGTGAACTTCTGGAAACATCCAATGCAAAATCTAGTCAGCCGGATTTTGCGAATTCTATGATAAGCTTCAGTTTAAGCGACACATATTTTTAAAATAAATCTTATCAATTTGAATATTTGTCAGTTTCAGGGAAACTCAATGAATGGTTGCAAAAATTTGTCTCTTGAGGAAACTTGCTTTAAGACACAGAACTTTTTTCAGAAGTTTTCCAAAGTAAAATGTGTTCAATTCATTAGTTCGTGCACCCTGCCTCGCAACATACCACCATGCCAAACATCGGTAAATTGTCAACTACACAAAGATTCCAAAAGAGTCCCAATATTTTGTCGACCTATGAAGGAGATCAACCTTAAATGAGACAATTATGATCTTCGTGGGATAGAATCTAACTAATGTTTCGTATTTAGAGCTACCCAAGACTAATGGTGCTTACCATTTAAACTAATCCATCCGGTTGGACATTCATTCGCTAATGGAAAGAAAAGAGCGGGAAACTTCAGTGAGATGCGAAAAATGGTACACGCGTCTACGAACCGAAAAGAGCGGGAAAAACGTATTACCCAATCGGAAGACCGAGTTTTCCATAACTTTTCTATTGGAATGATACATACCATTTATTTTCCAACCGGAATTTCCGGTTTTTCTGGGAAAATGGTAAGCAACCTTGGCATTGGTCTTCCAAGTAAAGTTCCGGGTTAGAAATGTTTTTCATTAAAAACATAAATGGTATTAGCTAAAGATTGTTCTAAACTGATCGAAATATGTGTTCATTGAGAGCAGTGGCGAAAAGCTATACGGAATCACTCGTGAAATCATAATGATGTCCCATCGAAAATATTTTTAATAAAAGTGAGTTTTTCTACAGTACTTCGACGTGCAATAATGTATAAACCGATCCACTTTTGACCCCTTTTTCCGTCCGTTTCCTATTGAGCAATGGAAGAACGAAATAGAGGTCTCTAAACGACCTTCAGTTCCAGGTCTTTAAGTTTGTTGCCTTTATTGTTTAGAGCTGATAAAGTGTCGACGATAGAGTAGTTTAAGTGCTTCAAATTTATTTCCGATCATACACGCGCCAGTTTTGAGACAACGATTGGAATCTCTCGACCAAAGAATAACTTCATTCTCAAATTCCGAAATAAGCTCAGTTACCTCTCTAAACGGCTTAAAAATGAGCTTATTAGCTTACAGATATCGCCCATTAACTACGACTAACATGTATAAAATTGCCGACATTCTTCTTGTGAGCAACAAGAAATCTTAGCTTGAGAATCGATTTCTATCATTTCTGAGGCACCAAACTCTCTTTTATTATAAGTGAGCACTTTTAAACACTAACAATTTCTTGAAATTCCTTTACGTTTTGCAAGAGACTTTCGAATAACTACAAAGCGTCCAAAAACCTCAAACGCGTTTCTTTCGAGTATCAGGAAGAAAGACTGCGCGAAAAGCCGGTGATATAGGGATGCGTCTGGAGACACTTAACATTATTCCGTAACCTATTTTTCCCATGCACATTCTGAAACTGAGCTTTTGTACACTGACTTGAGCCATAAGCAATCTTCAAACCATTCTTGAAAATGCATGCAAACGGACAAAAGTTTTTTGCTATTGAAACGCTGTCTATATTGACGGATATCAACTTTGCTAAAAATTAAAGAAGAACGACTGATTCTCTGGATGATTAAATGGCAACAATTTGATACAAACTTTAGTGTCGAAGATGTTGATGGATATGGAAATCCTTATCGGTAATGCAGGCCTAGGGAATGGTTGTGATTATATAAACAACAAGCCACTCTGCGCATGAACACAGAACGGGATCTCTTTTCTAGTTAGATTTAAAACGTGCGTCGAAATTCTTTATATTTTATTTGGAGTTTCGATTTTCATCCGCGCTTCAAATCGCGCGCAAACAAAGTAATTTCTTCAATTTCTCTCGAGTGTGCATGTTTTCGCGTTCGTATTATTATATGACACCCGGGTTAACATCTCTGAACTTGGAGTTTATTTTTGCACAACCTCAAAGTAGCCGCGATCGAACTGCGCTCGCCGCAAGTACATCTGAACCAGCGGTCAATGATAATTAAGGATGATCGATGAACTTTTTTCCAATTTGGGACGAAATTTCACATTCTCGCTAAATACGTGAGAGAGATGTGGCTTTTATGATAACACCGAGGACTAAACCGTGAAATCTCTGACTTTTTTTTCTCTCGCTTAAGTGAATCGTCTTATGTTTTAGTACTGATCTCTGCGATTTTCTTTTGAGTCTGTTTTGAATTTGTTAAAAGTAACAATTGTATAGGTTATGAACAAAGTGAAAATTGTTTTATGTGATATGCATCCGGTCTGAGTTATGTACAATAGGTTTGAACAGTAACTATGCGCTGATTACTTGGATTTAACTTCAAAAACAAACGGGCTAAAACTCGTAGAAAGCCTACTACAGATCTGCGCAACGAATTGACGAGGTTTAGTTCGGAGTGTCTCAAGGCTATCAGCCCATCTCTTGTGCGTTGAGGTATTCCTGGGCTCGATAGAACTTCAAAAATATATTAGCAGCCCATACTGACATCTTAGGATTGCTAAGGAGAATATTCTAAATCAAAATAAATGATAATAATGTATTTACCTGAATGTAAAGATGATTCGGTGTTAAGTGGAATGAAGCTTTAATGGCGCGTGTCTATCCTGTTGGCAGATCTTTTGAAAACTAAGCAGAGAATGATGAATGCTGCACGCCTTTTTCGGCGATACATTTCCCCGGCACACACGTTTAGTTCATCTGATACTTCTACTAAGACTGAGCATATGAGACGCGGCTTAAATACTGGTTAGAGAACTCTGAGTTCCACCCGCTTTTTTTATCGTAATTTGCCTCGAGACATGAAAAAGAACGCAGTCAGGTCGATCTCCATACACATTAGTACCGACCAACTACATATGAGTGGTTTCCAAAAAAGGCCTCTTGGTTAGCATCGAGTCTGATGGAGGATTTATATGACAAGTTTGAAGATTTCTTTAATTGGCAGGTCATGGCGGTTATCAGCACACATTTTTCCGTTCTGATAATGTGCTCTCTTAATATGATAGCTGCACAACGCACTTCTGAGATTTTGGGCTCGTAGTCCGAAGATTACAAGGGCAAAACTTTAATTGCCGGTTTTTGTTCAATTAGAAACACTGAGCCCTCGACCCTAAGGCTTTGTTGTCTCCTATAGGAAACCGTTTTGTTTAATTCATGAATGGAAGCACTGGACTTATCACAAACCCCTTAGGCTCCAAATCCTGGTTGCAGCTTTGCTTCTTTAAAGAGCAAATTAAAATTAAAATTTCTTCGAAAAAAAAATAAGATAACGTCATTGAACTAGACTAATTTGAAGGATCTTTGTTACACTTATGCCGTCATGTGGGATATTAGAGAAGTCGGGCTTAATTGGTTAGAGCGTCGATACTAAGCACCAATCAGCGTCATTTTTGTGATTTAAACAGGAACTATACAAACTGTTTGGGGATGTCTATCTCTTGTTTGCGTTGTTGCCAATGTCCATGAATATAAAACTATTCCTGGTGTTTTACACTTTTACAATCCTTGATTTTCTCTAGTTGATATGCACCACACCCTGTTTTAAACTTAGCTGGGTGATATATTGGTGAAAAAACTAGTTTGTAATACTACAACTATATACTACTACTACTACTACTACTACTACTACTACTACTACTACTGCTGCTGCGGCTGCTTAGTGCTGCTGCATACTGCTATAATAATACTGTTACTGCTACTTCTACTGCTAGTGCTACTTCTTACTACAGCTACTACCATGCACTCCTGCTACTGCTACTGCTACTGCTACTGCTACTGCTACTGCTACTGCTACTGCTACTGCTACTGCTACTGCTACTGCTACTGCTACTGCTACTGCTACTGCTACTGCTACTGTTACTGCTACTGCTACTGCTACTGCTACTGCTACTGCTACTGCTACTGCTACTGCTACTGCTACTGCTACTGTCGCTTTTCTTTCTTTCTTTCTTCATTCTCCCTTTTTTTGCTCCCAGTCAACATTCATACAAATACTACACCAAGAACACTACATACGAAGCTTAGCTTTTTGCAATATTTCCTTTTGCGACCTCGATCAGTTACTACACGATGCATGATTCTTTTTATAAGGTTACCAGAAAAATGGTTTACTACTCTGATACGACAGATAAGCGCCATTTATTTAGTGTGCAAACTCACCTTAAAAACAGCCAAGAGTTTTCATTCGCCTTTTCACAGCAACCACGGTACAGCAACTGAGGCTAGAAAATCAGTACGTAAGTTATCCTCTTAGCTCGTTTTCCAAAGCAAAAGACAACACAATATATCTCGGTGCTTCTCTATCTAAACCTCGTCAGCCCTCCATTAGCTGGCTCCAAGAGTTCTGACTCCTTCTACTAAGAAGTCTTTGATTCAAACCGTTTTCAAAGGGCTAAAGAGATAACATAGCATGAGTATTGCCTTATTCATGAAGGTGATAAGATGATAACTCCGATTTTCAGACTAAGCAACACACCAATTAGAAGTTGAACTATAGATTTTGGTTAACAAGAACACGAGCATAACCTTGGCAAATGAGACAGCTTTAATCTCGAGATCTATATAACGATTTTTTCTTATTGAATCTAGTTTGCTGTAATTACGACAGTAATAGGATTACTGAACGTGTCGTTTAGATTATGATTTTTGGCGCTTTTAACAAGTATAGCGAATAAAAAAGAAAGCGAAAAATACTTTAAGACAATCATCGCGGCTTTAGCAACTAAATTCCCTCAAAAATTCTTATTCCATTCCATTAGTATTCTGATTGCTTTTATGATACCATGCGAGACAACATTTTACATTTTTATTTTGAAATGCTAATAAATAAATAAATATAAAATTGTGATTTAAAAAAAAAATAGCTTCATAGAAATGGGCTATTAAAGTAATTTTCCGTGATCGATGACAACATCTGTTTAGACCATTAAGAGGCCACATGCCTACTTCTACTACATGCCCACGCGCAGACAACGTTGAACTAACCGCTTTTTAAACAGCTGAACAATTAAGAAGACCAGATACTTCTCTCTAGTGGTGCTACAATTAAATATATCTTAATACACTACACATTACAGTGTTTTTATTGAACTAAGGAGAATTATATTTATTGTAGTACGGAAACTGAGCGTGGGTACAGAACAGATTCCATTCTACGTTTGGCTCTAGACAATATACCACAGCTGGTGCACAGATCTTTTCTACAAATGACAGTAAAGTACGGGCTGTGAGTGTATGCTGTGGTCATAGGTTCTATTCCCGGACTCGGTGTCGTATGTGGGTAGAGTTGTTTGTTGGTTCTCTCCTGTGCTTCGAGGGTTTTTTCTCCGGGTTCTCCGGTTTTCCTCCTTCCGCAAAAATCAACTTCTAAATTTTTATTTCGTCAAGGAATCGAAGGAGTCGCACGTTTCGGTTACCTCTTGGCTATTTTAGGTGCTCTATTCTAGTGAAACAATTTAATTGATTTCAATTTATCTATTAATTTCAATTTAAAATAAAAACGGCAACTTTTCAGAGTTTTTTTGAGTTTCTTCGAACGACCACAGGAAAACTGATCTGTAGTGGTCATTGATTATTGGCGAGCACTGAAAGAACAGGACCGCATCGGAAGCCCTGGCAATCAATCCAGATATCTTGCTAGCAAAACGCAACTAGAGCGAAAAAATCGATTAATAATATTATTTCTCACATTTGATTGTTAATCTTTTCTGTTTCCTTCTCCTTGAATCTTAATTTGAGTCGAAACAACTGATAGATCGAGTTTAGGAAATACTACGAGAAAAAAGATCTCAACACAAAAGCTGCAAGTCTCAAAGAACCAACTAGAAAGCCTAGGTATTTCCCTCCACCTGAGGAAATGTCGGTCTATACGCCGCTTTGTATTCCATCAAGGCCAATGTGACGTTCGCATATCTATCCCGATATTCAATATCACAGCACAGATTCTGCAACTCATAAATTCCAAAAATCACTCATGAAACAGTGTGTTATAGTTCATTAGTTTGAGATCTCCACGATATAGTTGTCAAATCTCTCCTATACTGCATATCATTCTTTTCTTTGAGTGAGGTAGCTCCGCTGAATTTTGGTTTAATAGAGGTCATTAGTAAGATTACTTAGCTTATAGAAGATTATCGGGGAAATTTATCGAAATCAAGGAAAATGTCTAGAATAATGGCGACACCTTAAATACTAAACACAACGCAATCTTATTGATGTTTTCTTGTAGCTTAAGTAGGAATAAAGAATTTACCTCACGTATATCGAGGCTTCATAAACTTAATTTAAAAAACACACATTTTCGAGAAGCTTTCTTTTTTTCCGTGAAACTATTCAAAATCGAAATCGCCATTAAAAACTGTTGACGAATTTTGTGCTTTTTTCTCTCTCTAATTTTCTTACTGAGGACGGGTTTTTATCTTTATTACCCTCGATGAAGTTGGAAGTTTTCTTTATATTGTAGGAATTTCGATAGTTTCAAGCATTTTGAATTTCTGTCTCAACCCAGGCGAGTTCCCTAGCTCGTCGCTGATTGCTAATGGAGTCTGCGGTTAGTATCAATAACTATCCGATTGTTATCCACATTTTTATCTTTAGTGGTCGTGTCGAGAATATTATGTATAAACGAATACTATTTAACAATTTGTTGTTCAACACTTGCAGGGTTATATTTCATTGAAATAGTACTCGTCCAGCGATACTCGCGACTGCTACATACCTGAACACGAAAATGCGCACCTCAACTGATAAGTTGATGTTTGGCGCTTTAAAAAGGTACCTTTTAAGTCTAAACACTTCAAAGAGGTATTTTCATAGTATTAAAGAAATGATCAACTATTTTGACCTCATAAACGCTTCAAAGAGAAAAATTAATGGAGTGTTTATTGAGATTCGTGCCTTGAAGTTTTCCTTTGGTGATCCGCGCCATTTCGTAAAGACAGGGTCGGTTAAGGCGCGCGTAGCACGGTATCTCGTCAAAGATTATTGCTCCAGGCGAAATGCAATTTTTATCTTGATACTTCGTGCAGACTGAGGGTTTTCCAGCAGTAAAAAATTTGACTAATAGGCTTAATAACTGGTTTTGCACCATCACGTGCCCACGTCCATAATAAAGCTTCGGCTGTCTGTGGTTGGATGGCAGAACAATAAAATCCCATTGCTCTTGGGAATCGGAATTCTTTCTCATGCAAAACGATTGTTTTGTTCTTGCCATCTAACATGGCTGCCGTCACGTGATGGTGCAAAATTTTGTATATACATGTGACGTCGGAGCCACCATCGGCATCAGTAATCTTATGTGCATGGATGAATTTCCTCAGACCTTGAAATAGTTAGTAGACTTATATAAAGGTTAGTAAATATTATTTCATTCGTTTTTCTTTTGGGTCTATTTGACTATGAAACACTAATAACTAAAAACTATTTCACGGACTTAGGAAAATCACTCTATCAATGCTTAGATTTAGGCCACGTCAACACGTCTATGCAATTTCAAAAATGCTCCGTTTTTGTTTCGCCGAAAACTCATCGAAAACTTCGCGTCCACATTAATAGTATAGGTCCCTTTTTCAGACATCGCCACCTTGGAGTTTTCGAGTAGTCTTAAAGCCAAAAACGCATTGATCGAAAAGTATACATTTTCAAACGAAAACGTGTAAGTGTGGCATGTCAGTAAAATGACTGCAAAATTAGACATTTCGAATTTAGAAATATTTGTACAGGTAATGCCGAATAACCATAAAGGACCAAAATTAGAAATAGGGAAACTCACGGAGAGGTAACCCAATGCAACGTATGGATGAAGAGGTAACCCAATGACACGTATGGATCAAGAGGTAACCCAATGACACGTATAGATGAAGAAGTAACCCAATGTCACGTATGGATGAAGAGGTAACCCAATGACACGTATGGATGAAGAGGTAACCCAATGACACGTAGGGATGAAGAGGTAACCCAATGACACGTATGGATAAAGGGGTAACCCAATGACACGTATGGATGAAGAGGTAACCCAATGACACGTAGGGATCAAGAGGTAACCCAATGACACGTATGGATGAAGGGGTAACCCAATGACACGTATAGATGAAGAAGTAACCCAATGTCACGTATGGATGAAGAGGTAACCCAATGACACGTATGGATCAAGAGGTAACCCAATGACACGTATAGATAAAGAAGTAACCCAATGACACGTGTACATGGATGAAGAGGTAACCCAATGACACGTATGGATCAAGAGGTAACCCAATGACACGTAGGGATGAAGAGGTAACCCAATGACACGTATGGATCAAGAGGTAACCCAATGACACGTATGGATGAAGAGGTAACCCAATGACACGTAGGGATGAAGAGGTAACCCAATGACACGTATGGATAAAGTGGTAACCCAATGACACGCATGGATCAAGAGGTAACCCAATGACACGTAAGGATGAAGAGGTAACCCAATGACACGTATGGATCAAGAGGTAACCCAATGACACGTATGGATGAAGAGGTAACCCAATGACACGTATGGATCAAGAGGTAACCCAATGACACGTTTGGATGAAGAGGTAACCCAATGACACGTATGGATCAAGAGGTAACCCAATGACACGTATTGATGAAGAGGTAACCCAATGACACGTATGGATCAAGAGGTAACCCAATGACACGTATGGATGAAGAGATAACCCAATGACACGTATGGATCAAGAGGTAACCCAATGACACGTATGGATGAAGAGGTAACCCAATGACACGTATGGATGAAGAGGTAACCCAATGACACGTGTACATGGATGAAGAGGTAACCCAATGACACGTGTACATGGATGAAGAAGGGTAACCCAATGACACGTATGGATGAAAAGAGGTAGCATTAGTTACATAAGAGAACAGCTCTTTAGTTAGTACCCTTTATTGCGAGGATTGTTACCTACAAGAAGACATCAGACCTAATACAATTGACAGTACGTCTAACAATTCATCCTCTTTTGACTGATGGTTTTTTGACAGTTGTGAGAGAGAAACTGAGAAACCGATTATTCCTAGTTTTACATTCATTTCGGTAAATTTCAGCAATACAATGGTATGAAAAATGAGAAGGATTATACAGGACGTATAGTATTAGTAAGACAGTTTTCAGCTAGAGAATTATTAAATCAAAATTATTTATAGCAATTGATACGTTTACAAAACAAACCAAGTCTTCGGAATTCAAATTATTTTAAGTAAAAATGTTTCTATATTGCACATTATAATGATCTCAAGTAACGATTCACTTCATATTCTCATATTCTGATCTGCAACCCTTTGCGGGGTATTAGGCTTTTACTGTGCACTATCAATATCGGTTTGCACCTTGGAAAAGTCCAGTTTCTCTCCTGTGATTCGTAGGTACAGGTCGTTTATGTCATGGCAGGCAGTTTCGAAGTGAGTTGTTGCATCGCAAGATTTTGTAATGAATACCTATAATACAGATAGTCAAAATTATTACATTAGGTTCTAAACTGCGTTCCCAGCTTAACCATTGCGTTTGTGACTCTTTAGATGTTACAATCACACAAGGCTAAAGTTAAGGTCTAGGTCAGGTCAGGCCAGGTCCAATCGGAATTTAGAAGTTGAGGTTTTGAGATGGGATGAAGACTAAACGACTTGAAGAAAGACAGGAAGAAAGAAAAAATAGAAAGGAAGAAAAAATTCGAGATTATATTCAATGCCATTTCTCCTGTAGTCAACATTATGAGCTAAAGCTTTGCCTTCTTACTGATATCGAGGTGCTCTTTCCATTTCTGGGGGGTAGTGACACTCACCTTCGATTTGGAGCCATCATCAGTTGGTTCTCTGAGATCTACGACATCAATAAACCTACAAGATAATATCAGATTCACAAATGTTATGGAATACTCTACCTGCGCATATATGCTATAGTTCTTGACATTAGGTCATAAAAGAACAAGAAAAAGACTGTGGAACCATTGGGGTCATTTCTGTGTTTTCCTTAAAAAATCTTTCAAATTAATCTCTAGTTCAAGCAAAATTAGCCTTGATCTTGTTTTTATTATGACTTCCCTTTAACACAAGAATAATGGAGGTTGTAGCCTGCATAGTGGAACAAAGGGAATATAAAGTGAGCAAGGGGACATGCACTTCCTCGACCCCCCCCCCCCCCCCCAATCCTATTCAGGCCATTATGTAGGCTGGAATGGTTGAAGTTAGCTTACTTCTCTAGTACTGTTCCTAGAAGATCTAGACCAGGCTTCAGCTCTGCTTCAGGGTTGTTGGTCTCTACTGTTGTGGTAACAAATGCCAAGTAAAATCCTTTGGCTGTAACACTGTTAGCTGATGAAAGCATGGCTACATAGATATCTGTGGAAAAAAAAGACCATTTTGAATTCTTCAGATTTCACATTCATAGGAAAAATAATGCAAGTTCTTTTTGTTACAGGCAACAGGACCTTGGGAGGAGAGGAGGGGAGTGGAGGGGACGTAAAAGGATCCTCAAGTATAGTTGGAAAGTATTGTGCTTATTTTTTCAGCTGTAATGTTGATTACATGTTTTATTTAATAAATGAATGGATCAACAAATGAGTGGCTGGAAGGATGGATGAAGGAATGGAGGAAAGGAAGGAAGAGAAGAAAAAAGGAAAGGACCAAGGAAGGAGACAGAAGTAAGGGAGGGATGCTCTTGTTAAGAAAATATTCTCACACACCTATATACAATGTACTTACCAGACTTGCGCCCAACTTGGTTTTGCGGGATAATAATTTGGAGGGACTCGGCATCTTTAGTATTAGCAACGGGATGGTCTAAGATGCATATACAACGTACAACCTTGAAAACAAAACAAACAAATATCATTGATAACCAGGGATTGACTGATTAATCTTATCAGCCAATGAGAATATCAGATGGTAATACCGCAACTTACAAAGAGTAGATCTTACCTGTCCTACTTTTTTGGTTTTATCTGGGAAATACGAAGGATCTGAAACTACAATTTTGGTCTTTGCTGTTTCTCCCTGAGAAGTAACTCCAGCTACCTGACCGTTATCGTCATACACGATACCCTCAACAGGTTTATCCAGCATGTATGTGCCACCGTAGATGGCACTTAATCTTGCAAAGCCCTGAGGGAGTTCCCCTAGTCCATATAGAGGATAGAGGTATGGGGAGGTACCATAACGTGCCAGAGATTCACTATGAGATAACATATATTCTAACATTAGAACAGTTTGAAGCTATGATGTGTACCTTGTTTAAAGTTTATTAATGAGGTTGATTTGGAATCAGTGTAGTGTAGTGTAGCTTTGTTTGGTGTTGTGATGGCAAGGTTAGGACATTGTCTCAGTTAGGCAGGCCGTAGGTTTTTTATTATTTTTATTTTTTTACTTAAACATATTGACTCTCTGTGTTCTCTCCAAGAGCTAAGCTCATTGTGAGAGATCACACAGTTAACAGTAATTACAAGGTTTCTGGAGTTTTAGTAAAAAGAAAAAAAAAAAGGTTTAACATATTAACAAGAAAAAAACCCACATATGTATAGAAAACGTACAATGGAAAAAGTACAATGGAAAAGAAAATATAATTAGAGAATCACTTAAGCGTCCTTTACCCTATCTAAATCTTTTGGTGTCTACCAAAAATTGTTGGACACTCAAGAACAATCTTTGACTTTGCTTAAAAGTTAAATGTTGTAGGTCATAGGTTAAAGCTGTCAGTAAAAGGAACTGCCTTTGCTTTAGAAATACCTGGTTAGACCGTTGTTGGGCTCAGATGACCACTTATTGATTATTGTTGTGTTGCATTGGAAGTCATTCCAGTAGTATTTTTTTAGCATTTAAAATCGAAAATCCTAATCTCGAAGGAGCTACCTTCCACACATACATACCTGTATAGCTTGATCTTGAATAATGTTGGACCACAAGGCTGGGATTTATAACTAGAGAGGTCAAAAGAATGATGTAAATATTCAGCAAAATACAGGTCAGAAAATAAAACTATATTTGGAGCAGTCAGGGCTGGCTAACTCACAGATTAAACCCTGAAACAACCTCTGGGCTGATTTAAGTCAGGGCGTGGCTAACTCACAGATCATATTCTGAAACGACCTCTGGGATGATCTAAGTCAGGGCATGGCTAACTCAATGATCGAATTCTGAAATTAAACCCTGGACTGATCTAAGATCTTGGTTGATTAAAGTCAAATCAAATCACAGCTAGCTCTCAGATGATGCAATATTGGAATTTAGAGTGTTTTGGGTCAGGAATGAAAAGAAGTGAGTGCACTAACTAACACTACACCATCCTTGATATGCAAATGACATGTAAATCAGAGATATACTCACTCATCATTGGTGTACAGAGCAAGTGAATGGCCTGTGAAGTCCGCTGTGTTGCAATCCAAACCAAATTTATCATACACCTCTTGCATGGTTGTCTTTTTGGGATCAACACCTAGTAACAAACAATCGAAGGATATGAAGTTTCTATGGCTTAAAATAATGGCAGATCAGTCAGCAGTCATGATTACAGGCCAAATTAGTTTCAGCTCAGTATATCTTGTTTCTGGCTCAACGATACTGGTCAAAATGACTAGCAAGGCAAAGGTTTGACTGGACTATTTTTAATTCTGGCAGAACATTGTCTGATGACCGTCCACCGTATTTTAAGACCTGTGTATTTTTTTCAAAGATCCAATGTATAAAGCAACTGCTGATTTAGAGAAGGCGACACTTGACAGTTGTGAATGATAAACTGGGGGTGTTTAGCATCTCTCTCTATTCTACATGGTCATCCCAGAGGCATCCATGCCATGGTGAAGGTCTGACCATGCTCAGATATAATTTTGAAATAAAAGATTCCAACTTGTACCAGGTATCTTTAGATCCACAATCTCTTGGTTTCTACGAATGTGTATCATAATAACAATTATTGTTATTAATTACTGACTGACATGTGTCAATCAACAATATTGGCCAGCAGTCGATGGGCGGCCGTTGATGGGTTAATGATGAACTAAATGATTGGCCAACAGTTGGCAGAATGCTGATTGACACAAACTAATCAAAAGAATTGCATGATTACCCATTTTCAAAAAAAAAAACAACTAAAAACAAATTCTTACCTTGCCAGGTCTTGGAGTCCTCTGGATCAAAATCATTAGTAAAAATAAGGAATTTCCTGAACCTTCTCTTCTCAAAGATTCCCATCAAACTGGTTGCCAAGGCCTCTTTCTCATCTGCAGGAACTTTATAAATCTTTCCACCTTTAAAAACATAACTGCCCTTGATGCTCTTAAACTCAAGGTACCTGGTCACTCCACTGAGGATAAGCATTTGTACTAGTTCACCTGAAATAAATTATCATATATAATCAGTCTTGAAGGCATTTCTCTGAAACGCAAATGAATATACCATAGATCTATTTCTAATATAAGGGTGCTTTCCATAAAGTCAAACCAATATTGTTCCGAGAGCCAATTCTCAAATGGTATGCGTCAGTTCATAGAACTGGTTTGGGCCACATTAGTCCAACCAACCAATTATTAGTTTGACTTTTTTTTTAACCAATCATTATTAGTTAGGAATATAACAGCACATTCTCATACCCAGACCCTTCTCACCAAAAAATCGAAGGCTCTGCTAACACACAAACCGGAAGACCCAGATTTTAGGTCATCAGATATGCACATGCTCCACATATTCTGACTTCCGGTATAAATTCAAACAATCTTTTTTTTCTTCAAAAGAAAAGCAATCAAACTTATTTATACATTGTTTATGGAAAAGTCTATTTGTCTGTGATTAAAAGTCAGAAAAATAAGCAATTAGTGAGACCCTCTGTTGTGTACAGTAAAGTATTCAAATTTCGACCATTGACTGTAAAATCAGCAAACCGGAAACAGAAGATTTAGCAAAAATTTCAACCAATCAAATTAACGATCGATTTGTATGTTACCAGAGCCTTTGATTTTTTGTTAGAAAGCTGAGAAAGATTTGGGTACCAGAATGTACAACAGCAGTGAAGATGGCAAAGTTGGACAATGGCAAATAGCTTGTTTCCAAAATGGATTTTAATGTGCACACCGTTGTCCTAAGCATCTTCATTGTGTCTAGAATATGAAAAAGCCCAAACTGATGTTATAGCGAGGAAAATAACAATAAGGTTGATGGCACACACATGAAAAACTGTTTTTTTTCACTCATTATATTGTCCAATGTTGTCATCATCTCTCCAGTAGTGGATCTTAAGGTCATTATTGTTTAGTCTTTATCTAATCAGCTATACATGATATATATATTAACCTCCTGCCATAAGGAACTTTGGCACCAAGTCAACATTCCAGTCCCTTTCTTTGCCATACTTGTCATGACCTTCTTTCTTGCCAAATTTCTCAAACAACTTTAAACAAAGAAAATGAAAGGTTATTCCAGGTTCATTTGTTATTTATCAATCCTCTGGGAATTCTGTTACAAACATCTAAAGAGCATATAATATCCACTTTCATGGTTACTTGGGTATTTTATTTGTGTTATTATTGAAGCATCATTAATTTGATTAGCACCATAGAAACATTACGTTTTTATTTCTGATGGAAAGTTCAATTTTGCTAAACCATGTAACAACCTATAGCCTGGTCTAATTAAGGGCATGGTTAATTCATAGATGAAACCCAAAAACAACCTCTGGGCTGATCTAAGCCACAATGTAACTACAATGTAACTCGCAGATTGGACCCTGAAACAACCTCTGGGCTGATCTAGTTAGTTCACGGCTAACCCACAGATGGAACCCTGAAACAACCTCTGGTCTCATCTAAATCAGTTCACCGCTAACTCAAAGATGGAACCTTGAAACAACCTCTGGGTTGATATCAATTAAGCCATCAATTATTGGAATTTAGTGTGTTGGGTTGATTTGGGATGACTGCATGTACCAAAATAAGCAAATCAAAAAGAAAGCAAAAGAAAAGTTTCTCTCTAAAACATAAAATACTATAAACTGAACACTCCCAATAAAACAAACTACATAATAATTTTTTTACCATATTAAGGGGTGAGAGTGATGCTGTTTCACCTCCGTAGTACTTCTCTCTGTCCATGTGAAGGACTTTCTTGCCATTCACAGACAACAAACCACTTAAGATACATTCCTATTAAGAAATAATATTAATCCACTAATGATTAATAATTGTATATCTATTGTGATTTTGTAATGAATGGAGAAATATTATAAAATGCTGAGAAAATTGCTTGTGCCAATGGAAATAAGGGTTGTAGATCAAACAAGCAGTTTCAACAGGAATAGTCCCCTTCACAGTTCCCTGCACCATCTTGAATGGTAACCGTACCTTTGCATTGAAGCGAGACGAACGGTGAGCTTGCAATGATAGAGATATGTGAATAATTGTCCAAGGTGTTAAAAAAGGTCTCTATCATTGCAAGCTCACTGTTTGTCTTGCTTCGATGCAAAGGTACGGTTACCTTTCAAGATGGCGCAGGGAACTGTGAAGTGGACTATTGAACAAGTGACCTGATCCATGGGAACAGTGGCGGTTGAAGTAATAGATCAAAAACGAGTGTGTGTTTGATCAGGGCATCCAAACACTGACAAACAGATGAAAGCATGAGGCCATTAGGCTGAGTGCTTTTATTGTTTTGAGGTTTTTGGATGCGCTGATCAAACACAAAGCACAATTTTTGAACTGACTTCTCAAACTCTGATTTATTTGTTCTTGAATCTCATGAGACTAAAAATTCGTTCGCAATTATTCGTTCATTAGTCAGTGTTTTGATCAGTGTCTTGATCCGTTTTTGATCAAGTATCAAGGTGTGTGCATGTGACTATAATGCAAAGTCGCCATTGGTCATTGACCTCATGAATTATTAATGGTTTTGAGAAGAAACTGCCCAAAATTAGTGATCATCCAGTTGTTAGAAATGACTAGAATTTTTAATTGACAACTGGATTTGCAGAGATGGCTGTCCAGCTGAGGGGCAAAATGCTTGTCCTGAGAGTATTTGATGCATAAAAGAAAGAGATTTCTCAATGCTTTTTAGTCAATTATTTTTCCATTCATATACTATCATTATTTTGGTCATGGAAAAAACGCTGACAAAGATTTTTGCTGAACCCCTCCTACCATATTGCTTAACATGTTAATTTGTGTATTATAAATAATATTGCCATAACCACTCAAGTGTGAACAATGCCAAGATCATGATCGATTATGTTTTGAATTTCGGTTAATTCATGTGGTCACATGACATTAGTTTTCTAAAGCATTTGAATGTCAGGTGACCTCCATAACCGTTTGGAGCTCTCCAAACTGCAGTCACATAACTGAAATTCAAAACGTGATCAATCGTTATTTTGGTGGCACTAACAGTTGAGTGATTTCGGTAGTAAATCCTAAAACATGGTTGATATGTTTTAAATTTTGCACCCTAAAAGGCAAGTGTTGTGCCACTGTATCACCCTTGACACCTTATTATTCACCTCCATCTTAATTAATACATTTTCAGAACAAAGAAGACAGGAAAGGAAAAACTAACGACGTGAATGGGAGGAGTGTAAAACAATGGGATACCATTTTATGATTCATGGACACCCACAGGAAGTAGACATCCTCATCGTAATAGCTCCTATACAACCAAATCTTATATTTTTGGCTTTATATCATGAAATTCAGAAGTCTATTATGGGGAATATGATGTGATAAAACCCAACCAAATTTCAAAAACTGCAAATGCAAAACAAATGCATAGGAAACAAAGTGCATAAAACACTAGTTGCCATCAAAATATCAAAAAGAGGATACTTCAGTTTTCACTAGAAAATAATTAAGCTTAACTTATATATTGCTTAATTTTGATAATGCCGTTCTTGTTGATTTATTTGTCAAGTTTTGATGGTCGTTTTGTGAGCACTGACGTGTTGGCCGGAAGTGAAGACACATTTCTTACAAAGCAAACATCAATGAAAACCAAAGCCAAGTAATAAAAGAAGGATTATTTACTAAGAATACGCGGAATTAGTATACAAGAAACATATATTTCGATGTGGCCTGAATATTTGAGTTTTTAGCGCTGAGAAAATACTGCTTAAAGGTTTTGAATAATGAAAGCTACATTTTTGGAATCGAATCAAGATCCGATAATTCTTTTCACTAAAAAGATTTAAGAACACATATAATACTTCGAAACTACATTGTTGTGCAATATGGAAAATGAAATTTTTTGTCTATATGTACTGCTGTGAGATTGATACGTAGAAAAGATCAAAAATATTTCGTGCAAACAAGAGAAATTCGATTAAGGATCATGTGAGCACAAATTTTGAATTCTAAACTCGTCCGAATTTTATAAGATAAAAGGTACAATATCGTACAAAAACTGTTGTGTTTTGAATTGAATACGATAATGAAGTAAACAAAACTGTTCTAACTACAGAAAACTCCCCCACATCGTTCGAAAAGGCAAGAAAATTTGAGGCGGTGGGTGTGAAGTGTGAGTCGAAGGCCATGCTTTACACAGCCTAACCAGACAGATATGTTTGAAAACCACGAAAAAAATATCTCACAAACCTTCAAGCCGGTTCCTAAGACGATAACGTCATATTCTTCATCCATGGTGAGTCTGTGGTCCTAGTATTAACCTTCACAAGCACCAGGTTCTGCAAGAATTTGACGAGATATGGTGGATGTTTGTGAAAGTAGGAAGCCACACCAGTATCAGAGGAAATAAGAGAAGGACGTCCAAGCACCTTATCATGCGATATGTAATATGAGGTACGGAATAACTACCCCATGTAAAATAATGTCCCACTCTTACCAATTTATTGGAGTTTTTATTTCATTTTATCTTATTTTTTTGAGGGGCTGGGGGTATTTTTGTATTTAAAAAAACCATAGACTTCAGTTATCAAAAATTGCGATGTAATTATATTTATCAATAATAAAATATAATAATTCATATCGATATGATAAATTTATAAATTTATAATATTAAAAGGTGAAAAATGAAGTTAGAAGTCATTAAATTCAAATACTTAGTACTGAAAGGCTTCATATTAAAAAAGGATAAATTGTAAAGAAATAATTTTAAAAATTACCCCCTCCCCTCCCCTCGAAAAAAACTTTCGAGTCTGCGTTGTATTGTTTACCAATTTAATACTCTCGTATTCTTAAAGGATATATTTATAAGGAAATGAAAACCGTTTTTCATGATTTACAGATCTGAAATCCTCAGTGAAATACTGTAAGTACAAGGGGGATGAGAGGGACTAACTGGTAACCGGGGCTGATTCATGATATGCCCACACGTGTTCAGTAACAAGGGACATCATTTCGTCTTACCTAATAATGAACCGTTAGAGGTGCAAGATATGATGCAACGTGGACTTGTTTAGATGAAAAAAATACACCCTAATATGTAGTATATCCTTTATTTATCCACTATAGTGGACTTGTGAATGCAATACGCATAGACATTCTTAATCTTTATGTAAAAAATAAGTAGTTTTGAGTGTTAAAACACGATTTAGTTTCCCCACGTGCGCCGATGGATTGAGAAGCACTCTCTCTGTTCCATGTTTTTAACTACCATAACTACAAAATATTTGATTTATTTTGTCAAACGACATGGATGAAAGTCTTCTACTGGGACTTCGTTGCTCAGATGATCCTTCTTCGCAAACTAAGGTCAGTATCTTTGCAGTTATTGTACGTAATATGTGTTAGTGTCGAGAGGGTTTTTGGATCAAAATTTTTACAAAGTTCAACTCATTCATTTTATCTCAGTTATCTTTAGTATTCAACTTAGTCAGGTTTTTAATATTCAGACGCTGCAGTATTTCGAGCAGTTGAAGAATTCTCCCGAAGGATGGAGGATCTGCGGAGATGCGCTAATTCGAGGGATTTACAGGTACGAAAACACTTAGATTCACAGCTTCAATATTCCAAAAAAAATCGTCGTAGTTGATAGAAAGTACAATAAAACTGTCGTTAGACGAGACGTAATTCACTTGTTATCAATTTTTCTGTTTGGCGTCACTATTATAAAGATTTTCTTTTTTGTCTTCGTTGTACAGATTTAAAAGCTTAAATCACATTAAGCACTATTGTTGTTATAAATAATTATTAACAATTGTTATTTAATAGCATCTTAGCATCTTTCCTTGAAAAAAAAAATTATTGTTACTGATTCTAGTGATGGAATTTCTCACATTTATGCATGCATAATAGAAAACTTGTGCTGGTGCTGTATGCAGTTACATAGAGCACGCAGGAGAAGCATGACACATAGCTTAGTGCTTCTCAACATTTCTAAACTGTACACAGCCAAGCAAGCAAGTTTTCCCACAGCACCATATTTTTCCCATCTAAAAAATCAGCCAGTCAGAGAAAAATGTCAGTGGCAGATCGGGGGGGAGGAGGGGGGGTGATGTCCTGAGGTGCACCGGACACCCCTCTAACGCTGTAATTACATTTAGCTTTCTTGGAGCAAAAGAAGCATTTACGATGCATAATATTTTTACATATATTTCTTTATTTGGGATGCCCCCTTGACACATCCCTGGATCCACACCCTAAATGTCTGGTCACAATTTGCACTTGTCTGGAAAACCTCTATTAGGCCTGTCCTCTCCATAGCGAGCTCACATGTTAATCAGTCGTGTATAAAATGCTGTATATTTGAACTAAAATCTATGTCGCAAGTTGTCCAGGCATCGAGCAGCCATTGTGCATGGGTGCATGGTAGCATGGGTGGTGTTCGCGGCTAACGCGTCGTCTTTTACCGCTGCGAGTCCAATGGGTTGGGTCGCTGGTTCTAGCCCAGTGGTTGTCACATGTGAATTGAGTTTGTTTGATGTGTTGTTCTCTCCTATGCTACAAGGGTTTTCTCCGGTTCTCTGGTTTCCTCCCTCCATAAAAATCAACATGTGAGTTGTGTTGTATGTTGTAAATATAGAATGTAGTGTGTGTGGAGGGAACCTCACGGAAGAGCCCTGTATTGGGAGTGGTGGTTGTAAAGTATTATTATTATTATTATTTTTAGCCTGCCTAGCTTCCTCTCCCGA
The DNA here is from genome assembly GCF_029948245.1 of Actinia tenebrosa. Lineage (NCBI taxonomy): Eukaryota > Metazoa > Cnidaria > Anthozoa > Actiniaria > Actiniidae > Actinia > Actinia tenebrosa. Next base: position 5,470,467 of record NW_028292578.1, read on the forward strand.
ATTGGATCAATAACAGTGTCGTTTCTCTTCTAGTGATGATAATGTCAAGTTCTTTTGCTTTCAAGTCTTGGAACATCACATCAGGACAAGGTGACATTCCCACTCTACGATAACATTTTAATTGTCTTAAAGTTAAACTTGTGAGCTGAGTTTATATTTTAAATAATCGTTCTACCTTTACTAGGCATGGTATTTCAGAACTTCCTGCTCAACAAGCGTTGCGAAAGATTCTGATGACCTGGTACCATAATCAGTGTTCTGGTGAGAAAGACAAGAGCTTCATATGTAACAAGGCAGCTCAAGCATTTGCCTTGACCTTCGTTGTTGACTATCCTCATCAGGTAACACAATACTCCATACAGTTGACCAAATCTCATACTATAAAGAATTCATGGTACAAAGTGTGCTATGCCATGACTTTGAGGAAGCTTTGACTGATCATATTTGAATGGCTGAAATTGATCATTGATTTTCTGTACTGTGATTGGTAAATAGGATGTAGTCATAGTAGGCCATACACATGATGGCATCATTCTACTACAATTACCAGAATGTGTTGTAGTTTTATTTAAATCTTTATTGCCTCAAAGAAACAACTTATATAGTAAGAAGAGCTGATATTAACTATCATTTACTGATGAAAAGTGTTGCAAGGATCCTTGTTGTGGTATTATGCAATTGGAATATTTCTTACTCATGAGATGAATATACATATCCATGGCTTGGGCAGTGAAGGTGTAACCTTGGTTTAAATAGGAATGTCAACCATTTCTATCTTGCTCAAATTCAACATAGTTTGAACCAGCTATGATGATGATGATGATGATGATGATGATGGTAATAATAATAAATCTTTATTTATACTCACTAAAATACATGATAGCACACAAGTGCTAGTTTGAGCGAGCTAAAGAATATAAATTTAATAGCTATCTATTTCCCCCCAGCCTGCTCTCAGTCTGACCTTTAGCTCAGCTGGTAGAGCATCGGTAGTACAATTCCGAAGGTCGTGGGTTCGATTCCCAGCGAGGTCGGAAATTAATTCCAAGGGCTTTCGCCTGGAATAACCTCGTTCCCAAGCACTATAGCTTATCTATATTTCTATCATCATAAATTTAATAGCTATGATAAGAATATAAAGAAAAAAAAAGGAAAAAAAAGATACACAATAACATAAATATATAGATACATAAATATAATGATTGAACTTATTAATTATCACTAGAAAAGGAAAGATTATTTAGCCCTTTTGTCTTATCATTGTTTTCTTGTTTGCTTGATATTCTTTAGTGGCTGTCATTCTTCAGAGATCTGCACCAGACCCTTGGTTCTGGACCTGTAGCTGTTGACTTATATCTCAGGATCTTGAAAGCTATTGATGAAGAAGTGGTTGACAAAGATGTTGCAAGAACTCCACAGGTTATGGTGAAGAATAGAACTACCTTTATTTTCAATTTTAAGATTTAAGATTTGATTTCTGTATGCACACAGTTTTTTCTCTTGCTATGTACATGTCTCATTCCCTTGAGGATGGGATTACTGTATGTGTTAGAAGTTCATTCCATGCTAACATACCACATTACACATCCGAAGATAATTATAATCTTTTGGGTGACATGTTTTTGACAGCCATTCTCAATCACACGCGCTGCTCTAGCGATTGTTTCTGTCGCGACAAAGAAGCTTTTGGTGGACGTCAATCAAGGCATTTCCATAACATTCTATAGGCACATGCCCTTATAGCTTTGTGTTTTCCAACGATGTTATGGAAACGCCTTGCGATTGACATCCACCAAAACCTTCTTTGTCGTGACAAAAACAATCGCTAGAGAATGTGTGCGATTGAGAATGGCTGTAAATGTATTTCTGTTGTTTTCTTTTCTATTCAGGAGGCTGATAGGAACACAGCAATAAAAGACTTCATGAGAGAACATTGTATCCCAGACATAGTCAACTCCTGGTTTGAAATCTTGGTAATTAGATTTCTAGCATTTCATGAATGTCTCATATTTAAAAGCATAAAGGCATATTTAAAGTTTAAAAAAAATTATATTATAAACTATGTAGTGTTTTTTATTTTTTTCTAGAAAACTTATGAAGGAACTGACCCAGCGCTGACATGCTTGTGTCTAGAAGTAGTGAGTTCATATGTGGCATGGATTGATATTAGTCTCATAGCAAATGAAAAATTTATTAGGTAAGTTTAGAATGGACTAACAGACAGACTACAAACTGACTGACTGACTGACTGACGGATTGACTGACTGACTCACTGATTGGCTGTTTTACAGAGTGATTGACTGACTTGTCGACCATTTGACAGAGTAATGGATTGACTTATTGACCATTTGACAGAGTGACTGACTGCCTGATTGTGTGACTGACTAATTGACCATTTGACAGAGTGATTGAGAGCTTCTAGTTGGTTCTCTCCTGTGCTTTGAGGGTTTTTCTCTGGGTTTACTGTGGCCCTCGTTCCATGACCAAATTGGAATTGAGAGGTTTTTGTTAGTCTCTGGCTATTAAGTGCTATCCTTATAATAACAGTGATTTATCTATTTTTATTTGAGTGAATGAATAAATGGATGAATGAATGAAATACTCCTCTTATTTCAGTGTATTATTGCATCTGATAACAGTAGATGTGTTACGTGAGAGTGTCTGTGACTGTTTTCATGGGATCATCAGTAAAGGAATGGATCCATTAGCCAAGACAGAACTAGTAGAATCTCTTGTAAGGGTGCTGGAAAGTGCTGGTGTAATGGCTCCCTCAGAGGTATGTACAATAAAAATTCAGCTTAGAACATGCTACAAGCATGAAAGAAAAAGGTTGGGCTTCTCTTGATTCTTCTTCCATGCTTTAGTCTGTCATGGTGCTATATATATATAATATATTACAGGACCAGGTTGTACGAAGGGTAGATAGCGCTATACAATGGATAAACCCTTATCCAGCAGATAAATCAATACTGTTATCCAATAAATAAGATAAGATTTATCCATCAGTATAGTGCTATCTATCTTTTGTACAACCAGGCCCTGAATAGAGCATGAAAAAACCTGTTTTCTTTGTTAAGAAGAAGTGCTTGTCTTGTGAGAAAAATGCAACATGGCCTCAAAAGTTACTGTAAATTGTACTTCCTCTTGAGAACAGTGTGAAAAGCACTCACATGTATATGGCTCACACTTCTTTTGTGCTTTCATCACTTTCTGCATGCTGTATTACAGAACGTAGCATAAGGAAAACGTCTTTTATTTATTTTGTTACAGAAAGAAAACAACTTATTGGCGTTTTCAGTGCTGTTTTCTTTCATTTCTTTGAAAAGCTAGATAGCATCAGCACCAGGCACTATTCACTAATACAGCACAATTCTCAACCAATCAGAGTGCTTGTATGTGGTTTTATATAGTAATGTAATAACTCAATGGTAAAGGTTTTATTATCATTTCAGGATGTGGATAATGATTATCTGGCTAAACTTGCAAGATTAGCAAACTGTATAGGAATACAACTAATCAACAGCTATACCAAGTAAGTACGAATTTGGGCTGCCTGTGGACATCACCACAGGATACCCATCACCTTCATTAAAATCTGGCTTTGAAATTAGTTTGTGTTGAGTAGACACATGGTCTGAAATAAAAAACATTACGCTCAATGTAGAGTGGTCTATTGATGAACAAATCTGATCATTAAATGCTCAAGTACAGCACTATGATGATTGATGATTTGTGATTTATATAGCACCCTTTCTATATGGATAATCAAAGGTGCTTTACATTGACCGCCATTTAAAGTGGTCATCCAAGCAATGTGAAAGTCTAACCATTTGTATATTTAATTACAAAGGCTGCTCTCTCTCCTCAGTTATCTTTAGTCCAATGCTCGACCAACTGAGCCAACTGGTTGGCGGCACTATGACAGTGATAGTATGACATGTCTACTATAGAGTAATCTTATTGCTATATCTAAGTACTGTATCTGTAGACTTCATAATAGAGATATAATATTTCTAAACATCCATCAGGTTATTGAAGTCCAATAATGAAGCAGCTGCTAACGACACGCTCCAAGCCATTGAAAATAAACTTCCTCTCCTGTACAGGTAATTTTTTAATATTTTTCATTCAGTAACAATTAAATATTATTACTATTTGTAATTTCATATCCCATGAAATCTAGGCTCAGACCAGGTCAGAGGAATTAAACTCTCTTAACTTTCTTTGTTTTGAGGAGGCAGCATGGTCGAGTGGTCATAGCGTCGGTCTCGCAATCCGGTGATGCCAGGTTCAAGTTCCGCTGTGGCCACTAGCTGAGACTGTATTTGTCCTGATTCCTGATTAGTTCAGATTCAGTTTCTCGACCATGCTTGTAAATAGCCAACTGGTTTGCCTCCTTGCCAGTTGGGATTCTTAACACACTTTATGTTTCTTTGATCATTCATTTCAGTTTATTAATTGTAGGAGGGCCATAATGGAAACTACTGGGTTACCAGTAATGTATGTCACCCTCGTTAAGTAAAGTCAATTTATTTTTTTATTTTTTTGTTTGTTAGGTTTCTTGGTGATGAAGATGATGATATCTCCCATACCATTAATGGTTTTGCATATTCATATCTGTTACTCCTAAAACAGGTGATTTCTTATGTTTGCCCATTTATTTTCTGTTGGTTCAAAGATTCACATAATGTGACATTATTAAACCCTTTGTCTTTTATACATAGGCTTCTTCATTGAGTGCTCAACAAAAACAAAACTTAAAGGTAAGGCACATTTCACACTCTACAGTGTGATTAATGAAGTTGCTAATACTGTAGTAAGCACAGGTGAAGCACAGGTAGAGTGAGCTGACAATGCATAGCTTCTCGTCAGTGTGACCAAGGTTTGAGTCCTACCAGGCTCTGATCTCAGGAGATATTCTCGATAGGGATAATTAACTTTTTATATCTCCTTTCACATCATAATGCAAATAAATTAATTGGTTATTATTTTTAAACAATATTAACCCAATATTGGCAGGGTATCGGGCAACAACGTACCATCATCCTACTGACATCCTTCAGATACCTTCTTATCAGTTACCAACAGCCTACTGATGCTCTTTAGCTTTCTAAGCCTGTACCAATACTCATGGTCTTAAAAGAACTTAAAGTAATAATAGTACCTTTGTATGTGTTGATAATCTTTAATGAGGGAAACCTACTCACTAAGCGTGGTTTTCAGTAGTGCCCTAAATAAGAATATACAACGACTAATTTTACAATAATACAATTAAAGAAATATAAATTAATGTCTGTAAATCAGGCTAGACTTTCCAGATAAGAAGGTTAAGCGATAAGCCAATTATATTTATCAAAGATATCTGGCATATTAAAATCACAAGAACTTTGGACAAAGTAATTTTAAACTACTTTTCTATTTAAATCTTCAGGGTATATTGTATACAGTGATAAAAAAGATGAAGTATGATGAGTCCTATAACTTTTCTCGTGAGGTAATGGCATCAGCTGATTAGGCTTTTATTAGTATGTATGATAAATTATGATTAGCCTGCATGCAGCCAGAAGCAAACCCCAGTTAGTAAATTATTACCCAAAAGCTTATTGTCAATCCTCAATAGGGTAGAAAGTTATGAGATTAGGGTTCGTGCATGACCTTTTAGGCCTAGGGCAAACGTCGACCTTTCCATGCACAGAACTCATTAAAAACAATGGATATCAGGTGATAATGAGGCGGCATTCTTTGATGTAATTAAGTTCGGTGCATGGAAAGTTCAACGTTTGCCCTAGGCCTAAGTCCTTGAAATGCCCTTGAGTTTGTTACAAATCTTGAAAAGCTCTCGAAAAAAATTGTTAAGAAATTGTTTTTTTGTAGTCGCACCAGCAATAATGCTAATGAGCTGGTTGAACAAGCTTTGACCAATAAAAATGGAATGTTGATGGCCATGAATAACAATGCTGTTTATATCTGAAATAACCCTTTTTGTGTGTGTTTTCCACTTAGGATGAAGATGAAGTCATGTTTATGGAATTTAGAAAAGAGATGAAAGTTCTATTTGATAACATAGCCCAACAGGTAAGAGAGAAGATATGTCCATTCATATTCATTATTTTTGATGGCATAGGATATATTCAGAGAAGGCATGTTTTTTCCTTGGTAATAACATCAGGTTTCTTACTTAAGAGCTGTTGCCCGTAAATACCAAAAATTGCAGGACAGTCGTGATTCGATTTTTCACGACTGTCCGGCAATTCTCGGTATTTAATTACAGACAACAGCTATTAATTTCTCATCAATTTTTAAACCTTGTATTGTCTTTTATGTGTGTTCACACAACCCCAAAAACGTTTGACATTAATATCATGCCAAAATAAAGATCATCTATCTGTCTACATTTAAATATAAGTTTTCTGGTCATAGATACCAATTTGTATGTTCAGTGTTGTTCACACTGATTCTCTTATTTGTTTTTAGGATGCTAATCTGGTCCTTGTTATCGTACACAATGTCTTGAATTCTACATTAGAGTAAGTCTCAACATTTTATGCTGTCACAAACAGTTACAACAATTATTACCCTTTTTACTCAGTTGATTAACAAAAAAATTAACCAATTTGTTCGCATTTTAGTTTACTCCATTGACCAACTATTATCTGTTTGACGTCGATCTTCACATGAGCCAAACCTAATGACATTAAAGAAGACCGCCTCGTTATCCATCATTTCCATTAGGTTTAACTCATGTGGAGTTCAACATTTGACCTATATTCAATATTACATATACACATTCACTAATAAAATACTACCAGAATCTGAAAAAGACTTTATCTGTTTTTCTTCAGGAGATTGCAAGAAGCTAAGTTCATGGATGTAGAAATAGCTGTAAGACTTGTATTTATGCTTGGTGAAGCAATCCCTGTAAGTATAATGGTATATAGGTGATATACTTAAGGAATATATAATGTGTGTGCATCTCTGTACTGTGATATAAACAAGCTGTGGAGCTGTAGAGCTTGAGAGAAGCAACCTTATGAGGTGCTTGAGGTGTACCCGAGCAAGCATGTCTCTGTCCTCTGTTATAAACACCGTAGCCAGCCAATCAGTGCATGCATTATATTTCAGATATTTTATGAATAATTGTAAATGAAGTCATAAGAACAACTAGACATAGTTAACAAATATCAAGTTGAGTATGATTATAAGAACACAATGCGTTGTGTCATTTCCTTAATAGTCAACATTATGAAGTGAAACTTTGCCTTCTCATGAATATCAAGGTGTGCTGTCAATTTTTTGAGTTTATTAACAACTCCTTGGTTCAAAGGTTGACATGACCTATTAGTGGAGGAGTTTCCCAGTAATGACCAATATTTTATTTCAAGCATTTGAACCACTTCACTAATCTAATCATATCTTCATTTGGTATTTTATATAGGCACAGCAGTTATACACAGATTCATCAAGATTTGGTGCTCTACAGCAAATGCTGAGTGCTGTAAGTATACCACTTGTGAAAATAACCAACAATGAGAGGGAACATAGCAGCTCTAACAAGATCTAACCCAAATGGAAACAATATTGTGATCAACAAAACAATAAAACGAGCCGACAATAAAACAATTGTTTGTTTTGGCCAATCTTGACAGTACTTATAAGTGGGTGCAACATTACTAAATGAGGAAAGTGTTTTAATTTAGTAATTGTTATTAATGATTATTGTCATTCAGCTTGTTTCAAGTCGTGTCTCATACTATCAACATTCATCAGTATCACTAATGGTGAGTAGAACTTCCAACTTTCGACATTGAAGCTCGTCTATCATTCCCTTGAGAATAAGATTTTCTCTTCCATATTAATGTACAGTATTCTCAAAGAGTGCTAAACAAAAGAAATAATACTCAAGGGAATGACACATGTTCTGAGTGGGGAAACACTGATGGTGCTTTTGTTTGATTTCATTATTCATGATAAAGTTTGTCACTAAAGTTTTTTGTTATTATTTCAGTATTTTGAAACTGTTGTGAGATATGAAAAATTCTTCAGCTCTAATCCAGAGCACATTCCTACTGTTCTTGTAAGTATTTCTTCCCATTTTTCTATTTCTTTCTTTGCATTATTATTTCTCATTGATTGGCATTCATCATTTTAATTAATATCAACAGATAGCATTCCTTGATGAGCGAGGGCTGCGTAACGACAACAGCTTGGTTAGGAGTAGATGCTGTTATCTTCTCTCTAGGTTCATTAAATCACACAAGTAAGTTGTCTTTCATCCATTCAATCATTTTATTCATTCAGTCATTCTTTCCATTTATCTAACATCTATCTGTCAAACCATCCAGCCAGTCAATTCCATCCATCTATCCCATTGATCCATCTATCCAGACCATCCAGCCAGTCAATCCCATCCATCTATCCCATTGACCCTTCTATCCAAACCATCCACCCAGTCAATCCCATCCATCTATCCCATTGATCCATCCATCCAAAATATCCTTCCAGTCAATCCCATCCATCTATCCCATTGATCCATCTATCCAGACCATCCACCCTGTCAATCCCATCCATCTATCCCATTGATCCATCTATCCAGACCATCCACCCTGTCAATCCCATCCATCTATCCCATTGATCCATCCATCCAAAATATCCTTCCAGTCAATCCCATCCATCTATCCCATTGATCCATCCATCCAAAATATCCTTCCAGTCAATCCCATCCATCTATCCCATTGATCCATCCATCCAAAATATCCTTCCAGTCAATCCCATCCATCTATCCCATTGATCCATCTATCCAGACCATCCACCCTGTCAATCCCATCCATCTATCCCATTGACCCTACTATCCAAACCATCTATCTATCCATTCACTCATTTATTCATTTATACATTTATACATTCGCTCATTAGTTGATTAATGCATTCATTTATGCATTCATCGATTAATTCATGCATAAATTCATGCATTTGTTCATTAATTTATAGATTCATTTATTTATTCATATAAGTTGTAACTTTAGAATAATGTGAAGTCAGAGTCACTGATTTGAGAGAGATCAATGAAAAACTATGTGCTAAGACATTCACAGAGTAAATAAATGATCTTATTCACCAGGGGATCCACATTTACTGTATCTAAAAAGTGGATAACCTGGTCACCAGGTCATTGACAAACCTTGACAGTAATGAGGTGCTTGCTATTGATCCATCCATCCATTAGATCCCTTCCATACTATCCATACTATCCAACAACAACAACAAACATCTATTTATCTAATCCCATCCATCCATCCATTCAAACCATCCATCTATCCAATCCCATTCATCCAAACCATCCATCCATCTAATCCTATCTGTTCCATCCATCCATCCATCCATCCATCCATCCATCCATCCATCCATCCATACTATCCATCCATCTTTTTATCTAATCCCATCCATCCATCCATCCATCCATTCATCCAAACCATCCATCCATCTAATCCTATCTGTTCCATCCATCCATCCATCCATCCATACTATCCATCCATCTTTTTATCTAATCCCATCCATCCATCCATCCATTCATCCATCCATCCATTCATCCATCCATCCATCTATCCAATTCCATCCAACCACTCAAACAATCCATTCAATCCCATCCATCCATTCATTCCCATTCACTCTGACAAACAATGCACGGCATGTTTAGATTCAGAATAATTGTTGTTCCTTCTTTTTCCAGGAATCAAATGCATAATTATGTAGATGATGTTCTAAAAAGACTGCAGTCTCTTCTTATCACTGCTTCTGTAAGTAACCTGAAGCACCCTTTGACTACATCACCATGATACATAGTAATGATAAAAAGGTAAATCATACACCATGAAAAAATGAAAAAACTTACTGACGTTTCAAACGAAGGACTAGCGTCCAAAACGTCAGTAAGTTTTCCCTTTTTTTCACGGTGTATAATTTACCTTTTAATCATTACTGTTTCATTAGAAACACCGACGCAGCTCTAGTTTTTAGCTAGTTATCTCTTCATGATACATAGCTTTATTACATCATTATCTCTTTTACCAACAGACTTTTTAAAAAACAATTGCTCTAGAAGTACCAATGATTTTTTTGTTTTCTCCTAGGATAATGGATACCAGCACCTTCTGTCCGCAGATGAGCAGGTTAGTGTCCTGTATGGTCATCACATAGTTATCTGCTTTAAACAATGATAGATAGATAAACAGGGCTTAAAATAGCTTTTGGTAAGTCGCCAGTCATGATTACTGGCCAAATTAGTTTTAGCTTAGTCATATCTCGTTTTTTGGCTGAACGTTACTGGTCAAAATGACCAACAAGTCAAATATTTGACCGGACAAGTTCCAATAGCGGGCAGATGTTGTCCAGTGTTATTTTGAGCCCTGTTAGATCTAGTTGATTAATACAAAAGGGACTTCATGTCCTATTGCTGTATCACCCTGGTTAAATAAATAAATAATTGTCTAATAAATAAATAATTAATTAATAGTATTCAGAAATTGGGTGACTAGTCACCCCCTTTAAGATTGAAATATATTTGTAATCACAATAACTCTATGTAACTGCCACCCCCCTTGAAGTCATTCTGGATTCACCAGTGTGGTAGTGCACTCACCTCTCCCCTCTCCTCTGATAAATATGGTCATTCTGACTAAAACATGGATTGCTCTCTTTCATAGCTATTTTTATATGAATGTGCTGGAATGCTTATAGCTTCAAGTGGATCTTCACAAGAGGTATGTAAAATATCCTAATCCTATAATGATCGTCTTTCTCAATATTTGTATGCTGTTGTCGTTGATGACCGAAGACTCATTTATGAGTAGATATTTGAGGATATATTTCATTAGTATTAAGAACTTTCCTTTTTTATATATTAAAATATTTAATCATTTGTCACTAGCTGAAGGCCGGGGGAACTTTGAAAAAAACAAAAATAAATTGTCCCTTTTTTTAGAGTTCCCCTTTTAGCGAGTGACAAAGAATAGATTATTATATTGTGTTTTTTCCCTAGATTATAAATAATATTTCATTATTATTACTATTTTTATCTTCACAGAACAAATTGTTATACATGGATAATCTACTATCACCAGTTATCAGTAAATTTGACATGGCTTTAACCAAGGTAAGCCACATGAATATCAGACTAATCAGTTATTTTAGCTACAGACCTCTCATAATTCATTTACTGTTTTTGTTTTCTGTTTTAGCTCCTGTCAGAACTGGATCAACCATCTTCTCTTCCCTGTGCTCAGCTGCTCTACAACCTTGTGTCTTTTGCCAGGTAAAGTTGGGCTTTCCTGATGCCAAGATATTTATTAAAGTGTATTTGTATTTTTGACTTTGATTCGCCCCACACTGAATCCATAGGACATTAATGGTTATCATACACAATACTGAACTTGATTGTTAAGGTGGGTGGGCTAGCGGTAAGAGCACTCGCCTCTTGCCAAGGCAACCCAAAAGTTTTAGTACCACTGTGCTCTGTGTCATATACTGGAATTGAGTTGTTTGTGGGTTCTCTCCTATGCTTCAAGGGATTTTCTCTAGACTCTCCAGTCTCCAGTTAATTCTCCTCTTCACCAAAATTAGCTTCTAAATAGACCCTTTTTGAATTCCAAAGTACCGCTGTGTTTACACACTCATTTACACAGGGTTAGCCTCAAGTTTGTACAGAATATTCATGTGTTCCAGTCAGATCCGTCAAGTTTCAAAAAGAGTTTTTATTGTTGAAGCTGTGCATTCTTTACTTTACCGTTGGCGTTTGTGAATATTTAAACACTGATACAAGGCTAACCCTGTGCAAATGAGTCTGTAATCAAGGAACTCAGCGGTAATTTGGAATTCGAAACTGGTCTATTCTGATTCAACCTATTGATAGTCTTATTAGGTGGGTTGTAAAACCTGTTAGGGTTTCCATCCACCATGGAGTGCCAAATCCCATTAGAAGGGTGAAAAGCCAGAGAAACACCAATGTACTCAATCAAATTAACTCAAATATGCAGTGACACAACCATTAATACCTCATTGATGAGAGATAAACACCCTCAATGCCATTCTTTAACAAGTAATCTGGTATCGATCCTGGTACATTGTTTAGTAATTCTGTAAACTGTTCATGATAAAAAAGGTTTTAACTTTTTGTTTCAGTCGTACAAGTAAAGCTTTTGCAAACCAACAGTCTTTGAACCAAAGTGGATGTACACCGTGCTTCAAAAATGTAATAACATCTAGTTGGGATATTCATGTTATTATAGAAAAATAACCATTTTCCTATTGCTTGATGTCATTCAGTTAAACAGTGTCTATAGTCACATTTAAACAAGTATATTTTGTGTACTATTATTGGTCGTATAACCCGGGTTTGATAAAAGTAGCATTTGAAAGTTGACGATTTTTGTCTGCCGGTGTCATCAATAGATTACTTCGAAGATACAGCAGCCTGATGGGGTGTCCAGGGGGCACAACAAAACAAAGATTGTCATTCTTTCTTTCATGTAAAAGTGACCAATGTGCCATATATTGCTATAATAATGACAGGCTATGTAAAGAAAAATGTATCATCAAGACTCATTAGTTAATCTATACTTTTTTGGAGATTGACCTTTGTAAGGGACTAGGTGTACTATTGTTATATCTCATTGGGGTTGTCTTTCTCAGTTCCTAAATCCTCATAAATAAATATTTGCCCCCTAGATGTCCAATGATGCCTTGCATTCCAAAATGCCGACCATATCAAAGTAGTCTATTATGTACCTAGGCATTACTGAGCTCTGTGATGGTCCATAGTCTTATGAAAACTAATTTTATACTATTGACATCCACTTTCCATTCAACCCCAGGCATTACCAGTGTTCCTACGTGCACTTACTGTACCAGTACATCGTGATATTATCCATAATGGAGTACGGCAGTACCTTCACAGGATGGTGGTTTGTCTAGGAGAAGATGTTTTGCCTTTCATCCCTGTAGCTGTTACACATCTTCTGAAGGACTGTTCAGTGAGTAGATCATAATTTATCAAATAATTTAGATATGACGCACGCTCTGATTGGTCAAAAAACCATGATTGATGAGAATATCAAACACGCTCAAATCACGTCTTTTTTTCAATGCGCACTGTTAATTTGGGCACTTGGATTGCTAGGCTTCTCTCTTGTTTTCTTAGCATATATCCTGCTGTCATGTTTCTTCAATTGAGTTGAAAAGGTGGGAAAGTGGATAGGAAGGGGACAATGGTCTACCATTTCTTTTGCAGGAGAATCCTAGTAAATTACAGTTTGATAATGTCTATTTATTTCATAGGCAAGAGACATTCAAGATTTCATTCCTTTGATAAATCAAATTATTGGAAAATTCAAGGTTAGTAAAAACAATCTCTGTATTAATTAAAACTGTGGTCATTGCATATCTACTTCATGATAGGATAGAAGAAAGTTCATTCAATTTATGCATAGTAAAGTGAGATGCAGAAAAGAATGCACTATAGGACTACACGTTCATCAAGCTGCTAAGTTAACAACTGTCACTTGTCACCCTCTCTAAATATGTAGAGGTTATCAGTCGACTAAGCATCTGATACGGCTGTGTATTTTTACGAGTCACGTAGTATTTTGGCGAGCCTTTACTGAGCCAAAATACAAGTGACGAGTAAAAAATGCAAAGAAATGCTCAAACTGCCTCTAAACTATATGTAATATAATATACAGTATGAGTGGCCCTGTTGTATCAGATATACAACCATGAGGCCTAGTCAAGTGATTGTATATCTGATACAACACGGACACGAATACTGTATATGACTTATCAAGCGTCTAGGTTAGTTCCTTTGTGTTTCACTAAAATTTTCAAAAATAAAGTGAATTTGGCCAAGAAAATCCAACTTAAAGTTTATGCAAATGAACACAGTTTTGTATCAGATTTACAACACTCTTCACGGTCGTGATTTCTGTTGTGTTTTCCTTATGAATTATTAATGAGTTTGATAATATTAATTATAAACTAATGATCATCATCATCATCATCAACATCATCAACAACAACGACAACAATGCAATTACATTAACAAAAGAATTGCGTTTTGGTAGAACCAAAATTTCTGCTTTCCCAAGAAACGTACTATCCACTTTTCTCTCCAAACAATATTTTACCATTCAAGTATTCTCTTCATGTAGAATCAATGCTGAAAATATTGAGTTAGGTGTTATAGGTACTTTAAGATAGAATGAAAATCTTGTATTGAACTTCAGAAAAGTAATTACATCTGACCTCCATTTTCACTTTGATTTAGATCTTCATATGTACCTGGTTTTCTTTTATTCCTAGAGTCATATTGCACCATTTCTGTGTGAAGTATTTATGGCAATAGTTAATGCTATATTTACTGTTCTCAACAAGCCGGTCGAAGAAGCCGATACACAGGTATGGGTAGTTGTGTTTTCTTAGAGTATTACTTCCTTGTTTAACAGTTGCACAACTTGAGAAAATGACATCTGTAATATAACCCATGATACTTTTTTGCATTAGGGATCTTGGTATTCTCACATTAATATATTATTTGACTATTTGTCCAGGTGGCCAAGGAAAAGGAAACTCTGAGACGAAGCTATTTTCTTTTTATTTCTGCAATTGTCAGTAACAATGTAGCTGAAGTACTCACTAATCAAGGTACAATTTCTTTATTTGTAGCTATCATGATTTATTGCATATTTTTAATAATCGCAAACTATGACACCTCAGTGGCCCTTGCTTCTTTTTAATTTGAATGAAAAATTATTCGTGATAATAGTAATGATTATTACTTGAAATATATGATCAAATCCATCCATCCCTCCATCCATCCATCCATTCTTTCATTTATCCAATTATTCATTTGTTTATTCATTCATTAGTGCATTTGTTCATTCATTTATGGATTCATTTATTTATTCATGTAAGTTACAACTCTAGAAATGTGAAGTCAGAGTCACTGGTTTGAGAGAGATCGATGAAAAACTATGTGCTAAGACATTCACAGAGTAAATAAACGATCTTATTCACCAGGGGATCCATATTTTCTGTATCTAAAAAGTGGATAACCTGGTCACCAGGTCATTGACAAACCTTGACAGTAATTTAATCCAATAGATAAACGAGTGTTTTGATAGAAAAGAGAAATTAGCCTGCATTTAACGTTGAAGCAACCACCAGAGGTCTGGCAGCTGCCAGCTTATTCTGAAAGCCCTGCATTTATTTATTTATTCATTCCTTCATTCATTTTTTCGTTCATTTGTTGGTTCATAAGATTGTTTGTTCATTCATTTATTCATGCATTTGTTCATTCATGCATGCATGCATTCGTTCATTCATGCATTCATTGATATTATGTTCATGTGGATTTCAGAACCCCAAAATGTTCATCAAGTACTTCTAACGATAATCCAAGGAGCAGTGGACTATCCAGACCCAGTGGTAAGCATAATGGCTCTCTCCATTCTTAGCTGGAGCCATTACAGCATTTTAAACCTTGTTTTACCCTCTGTATTGATGTATGTTAACCATTCCGAGGTTAAACAAAAAAAAACAGGGTTTATTTGCATTGTGATGCATTGTGGAATTATTGAGGTGCCAATAGATGGCCATCTTTAAGATAATTTTATGTTCCTCAAACCATCCCCCAATGCACTGCAATGCCAAATGGACCCATTTTTTTCCTCAACCAAAGAATGGCTAATATGCAGCTCATTTTCTAGAGATCTTTGTTGTTATATTTCATATATCTGACTCATCAATAAAGTTCTCTTTCCATATTCAACTTCAGGCCCAAAAACTGTGTTTCAATATTCTTCGCAAGCTGGTGGATCTCTGGGGTAAGTCTGGACAAAAATTATTTAAAGGTTAAGAGTACTTATTAGAGGTACCACTGTATGCTACTTTAATAGACCTCTTCGGCTCTGCAGCACTCGAGCGTAATGTTGTCCCATTTCACACCACGTGTCATTCCCTTGAGAATAATATTCTTTATTTGAGTTATAACCATATTCATGTGTCTTCTCATGTGCAACCGAGCGCAGACCTCAAACAAAGAAATGATACTCTAGGGAATGACAAGTGGTCTGAAATGGGTAAACATTGCGCTCGAGCGCTGCAGAGCCGAGGAGGTCTATTATGACATATAGACCTTGCAATTTCACTGAGTGACCCAAGACAGTGGTTCCAAAACACATTAAGTCCAACCTTGACTTGCAGCCATTGTTTCATGGTCACTCAAGCAAATTTGCAAAAGGTAGCTCAACAATATCTTTGATTACTGAAACCTGACATTAGAAAACCGACCTAAATCAAAGCATTAGACTTGACCCTAACAGATACATATTTTTATGTTTCATCATATCAGGTGGTAACAGTATAGAGAGTGGTTTCAAGGATTTTATGTATGACAGTATTGTACCAGCTTGTTTTCTTGCTCCTATGAAATCTACCTTCAACATGGAGGATGCACAGACATTCCTGGTTAGTTGTCAAATGTGAAAATTGTGAGCACTAAATATGATGAACTGTAGCTGTCCCTCTGACTGACTATCTTATAATTGGCTGACTAATAGAATAACTGACTGACTGACTGACTGATTGACTGACTGACAGACAGTTGTTTCGCTAACGGACTGACTGATGAACTGAATGAATGAATGAATGGCTGATTTGATTGACTAACTGACTGTTTGACAGAGTGTTTGACTGACTGATTGACAGTTTGACAGAGTGATTGAGAGTTCCTTGTTGGTTCTCTACTGACTGACTGACTGACTGATTGATTGATTGATTGATTGGGACCGATTGATTGATGGATTGATTGGGACCGATCGATTGATTGATTGGTTGCACCACTAATGGTTGGCTGAATGGCTGAATATCCAACTGAATGACTAAGGGAGGCTGTAAGAACTGTGCAGTGGTTGTTAGTTTATTCAAAAGTCTCTTCAATATTGTCCCTATTACAAGCATGTTTCTTGATATCTGTAGGCAATGCAAGAGATTGCACAGACACAGAAAACTATTTTACAAAAACAGGCAAGTAATGCGACCTTGAAAAAATGACCAAGCTATATGGTTTGTAGAGTGATTTTTCTTGACCCCTGAAACAAAGTTGTATTACAGTGGTTTTCATACACCCTTCTCATAATGGCTGACAAGTGCACGAAAACGAGGTCACCCAGTCATTATTTCACGATAAAAGATATAAAATCACATGAAATGACTTTAAAGAAGAAAAGTATAAAAAATGACCTTTGTTTTGATCTGAATTAGCGCCAACAGCCTTTATTTTGAATGAGCAGCTTGGCTCAACCTTGCAAGATGACTGGGTGACCTTGTTTCCGTGCGTTCATCATCCATTATGAGAAGGGTGTATAAACCAGTGAAAAACATAAGCTTTATTACAATTACATTCTAATTGTTTTGTTTATTACACTCTAATATTAGTACACATTGTTTCATGGGTTTATGAAGACCACTCTATTAGTGACTAACAGTCCAAGCATAAAAAAGAAAACAATAAAATAATATGTAAAGTGTATGCTACATCGAGTGCATGAGCAGATTAAAAAATCTGCCTCAGTTGGGATCTCGCTAATCTGCTCATACACTTGATGTAGCATACATTTAACATATAGATCTTTACCGAGTGACAAAAACCCATTTCATAAATTCACAATTAATTTTTAATAGAATAATATTTTTGTGTCCACTGCTAGATATTAGTTTGACTATTCTTTCACAAGCAAAGTAAGATCACTCTATTTACTGTGCATGTAAGGCAATAAGTACATAATGTTTTTCTAATAGTTATTAATATTTATCAACAGGGAAACGATTATTTGAATTACCTCCAAATGAAGTACCTTCCCAGTCTTAACCTATCACCATCTCTAGTACAGGTAATGGCATTAACCATTATAATTGACTAATGGTTAGAAATAAGTTATGGATGAAAGGTGAATGGAAGCAGAATGAATTTATTTTGGTTTTTTTTCTTCACCAGGAATATACTCAAGCTCTTCAACATGCAGACATGAAGACCTTTAAAAATTATTCAAAAGTTAGTTGATTTATAATTACGTTTATCCATTTTATTTGTCTTCATTCATTCTTTCATTACTTCCAATCTTTAATTGATTGAATTTTATTCTATAACTTACCTCTGGTATCTTATTTATTCATTTCATTTTTCCCATTAAGTCCATCCTACCATCTATGTCCATTTTTCTTCCATTTCATTCAGTCTATCCATCCACCCACCCATCCATCCCATCTTCCTTTGTCCATCCATCTATTCATTCATGCATTTGTTCATTCATTTATGGATTCATTTATTTATTCATATATTTTGTAACTTTAGAATAATGTGAAGTCAGAGTCACTGGTTTGAGAGAGATCAATGAAAAACTATGTGCTAAGACATTCACAGAGTAAATAAATGATCTTATTCACCAGGGGATCCACATTTCCTGTATCTAAAAAGTGGATAACCTGGTCACCAGGTCATTGACAAACCTTGACAGTAATGAGGTGCTTGCATAATAGTGTAATCACACACTTTACACAACTTATGTGAGTTGATAGTTGATATGCACTAGTTTCCATCCATCCATCCTCACATTCATTCATTTATTTGTTTCTATTTGTTCCAGGCATTCTTTACCCAATTGCAAACATGACGAGAGTGATTCCCTCTGTTCTATACTCTAGAGGGACAACACATCAGTCAAGAAATATCTATTAGAATACAGAAAATAAAGAAGTACTGTAATTTATTAAATTTAAAAAATAGGAATACAATATTTGTACAAAGAAAATGTTTGTAGTCAACTACAGTACTTTATTATCCCACTATACTCAGTAGAGTACAAATATTGCAGTTAAACATGCATTGAGCAAGTACAAATATTCTGCTATATTCATACTCTAAAAATCACAAGTGGCATATTTGCAATATTCGGTCATAAAAATAGTTGGATAATAGATAACTATTAGATTAACTATTAGGTATGCAGTAAGGATAGACATTTTTTCTTTACAAAATACTGAAGACTTGAAAAATATCCATCCATAAGTTGCACCTTGTACTTTGTATTTTTGACAATGGCCATTTTTTGTTAGTCTAACATTTTTTATTATTATTATTAGTCATAAAATATGTGAAGAAAGATTTCTTCAAAGTCCTGCCCTGTCTTTATCATAACTTGTGATGTGTGTGTGTGTGTGTGTGTTGGTGTATCAGGTTTTTGTATATGATACAAGCATAGTTGTTTTTAATGGTAACACACACACTACAGCTATAATATGTATATGTTTTGTTCTTGTGAGTTTCTCTTGAGTCAGCGCCTTTTCTCATTTCCCAGGATGCTTTACTTTTTTGGGTAACTGGTCAAAAAAATGTCAGAACATTCTTTAATCAGATGTGGCTTACATTTTCTTTTGTCTCTTTTACATCTTTAAATACTACAAGATGCATTTGCAACATCTTCTCATCAGAAGATGTAATTATGGGGAATAAGAAAATGGGAATAGGCCATTTCACGGATCCTGTTACTCAACATCCCGTTACTCAACATCAGCCTCGTCAGCATGTAATTATTCTTTAGAATTTGACTACAGTCCGCAGTAATGAAAGGAATTTACACATCAACGAACAACACTTAAAATTTCACAGGTTGTAGGCAATTTCTAAAGAATATATTACACGTTGATGAGGCTGAGGTTGAGTAACGGGATCCGTGAAATGGCCTATTTATGAAATTTGCTTAATGTCAGTAGCTAATACAAGTCGAAAAGAGATCATTTATTTTTTATCAACTCTAAAATGGCCATGTCAAAAAATCAAGTTAGAAAATATTTTAATTTTCTTTTGTTCTGTTATGTGACAGGCTTCAAGCTTGTTGATTAGATTTTGTTATGTTTGGATTATATTTTCGATTAATAGTTGATTGTTCTATTTATTCTTATGAGAGATTTTCCTTTAATTGTCTTTTTGAATCTTTTATTCCTTTGACTTTCAAGACCAGAATTATATTTGTTCAATTTTAAAAATTGGCCAGTTGCAGGATGGCACCATTTTAAAGTCTACAACTATCGGAATTCACAAAAAGTAATTTCTTATCTGTTAGTCTTATTTTATTAAGCCAATTTTCGATTATTTACTGATAAAAGTTATTGTGCAAGGGATTCTTCTTGTTGTAGTATATATGGTGCAGTCTCGTAGACAGCCATAAGATAAGCTTACATATTATTGAATTTTTTTTTTTTGGCAATTAAGCTTTTTTACCCTTGCCTTAAGAAATACAATTTGGAAAAGGAAAATAATAACGAAGCATTCTATAAATGAAAGTCAAAGGATAAATCCCATGGAATAATAGCATATAACAATAGCAGACACAAACTATCTCATTTTTCCTTTTTTCGTAATACACTGGACAAAGTAGGCACTTAATCCAGGTGTTAACTGGAATGATACTTTGAAACTTTCTTGTAGCCTTCATGGTTTACAAGTTTACGAGTAATTTACTCAATTATTCTTAATAGAATTAAAATCAAACAAAACTAAATGCAAATGCAAAGAGAAAAATAACTGTAAAGGGACTTTAATGAAGGTTTTTTTTCACTTTTCAGAATGTCCTTCAAAGCAGTTTTATTTTAAATTTCATTTGAATATTGCTCTCTTAACATCATTGAGCTCTGTAGAGCTGGAAAATATTTCAAACATTTTGGTCAATTGAAATAAAATAAATAAACACTTGAAATGTAATGTCTTTGTTTTTGTTATTTCCCATATTTTTATTCCCATCAATCAATCTGTGACATTCCATTGGCACATTTCATTGAAAACTGTGTTTTCCAACAAAGTTACAGAAACATTTTGTTGTCCACCGAAAACCCTTGTCATGGCTGGAAATCATGATTCCAATCCCTATGTGCAAATGAGAATTGCGGTTAGAGTGCACGCACTAAAACCGTGAACATTAAATAGTACTAATTAGTACTATTTCATACAGAATCCTTTGTTTTCTATTGTTTAATTATCACTACTTAGTGCTAAAAATTAGTATTTGTTTCACGGATTTAGTGTGAGCACTCTATTGCACATTTACCAAAAATCAATTGCATTTAGAAAAGGAAAAAAGAAAAACACAGTGATGTAATTCAAGTGTGTCCCATTCGTTTCCCATTCTATTCAAGTCTTCATTTGGGAATAGCAAAATGGATAATGGTTTAATAGGAGATCTCTTGTCCATCCCAAGCGAAGAATTTTCCTGTGTCTTCAATAGAAAGTCCATCAATAATGCCCATCATAGATTGAACAGAAAATTCTGGGGTGAAAATCTTAGCCGGGTCAATGTTCTTGTGATAACGTCTTGAAAGCTCAGTGTCCACGGTCCCAGGGTGTACGCTGATACAAACAACTTTTTTTCGTCCTCTTCCAAGTTCAATACTTAGTGTTTTGGTAGCCATATTCAAGGCAGACTTGGATAGTCTATAGCTGTACCATCCACCCAGTTTGTTGTCAGTTATTGAGCCAACGCGAGCAGATATGTTAGCTAAAATGCCACAGAACTGGCCTGGTTGGGAGCCAAATAAACTATCCCCTTTAAGAAGTAGAGGACCAAAATGTTTTGCCATCAATAATGGTCCAACCGTGTTGGTAAGGAACGTGGAAGATACATCTGTTTGTGTTACTTCTCGTAGACTTGTCTCGCCTTTACCACTTGGATGTAGAATACCAGCACAATTTACAAGTAAATCAATCTTTTTTACTTGATTTGAAAGGATTTCTTTCTTGACTTCACTTATCTGATCTTCGTTCTTCACATCTAAAGCATAAATACCCAAGCGGGTTGGATATTTGTTCCCTAAATCCTGTAGTTCTGAAGCACTGCTTGGGTCTCTACAGGTCGCTATCACCAAACCAGTTGAGTTTCTTGCCAAAAGTTGGCGACAAAACTGAAGGCCAATCCCTCGGCTTGCACCCTGTACTAAGGCTACAGGAGAACTAGCCATCATATTCTCGTATTTTGGACAAGAAAACACGACAACGACAAAAAAAAACAACACTGTTATGTAATATTGTCCTGTGACAAAAAAATGCGAGGAGTGGGGAGAGGAGAGGAGATGAGGGGAGGGGAGGGAGTTAGGAGGGAGGGGAGGGTAAGAAAGAAAGTTTATCACTGTGCTATTACTGTGAGTCATCAGGACTATCTGCTTCGTCAGTATTTTCATTTTGACATTTAAGCTATATTCTTATACTCTCTTAATGGGTCAGAAAAGGTGAGCTAAGCATTTCTTTTATCCCTCAAGAAAGAGAGGTTTGCGATTCAAGTCTACAGTACACGTAAAATCAAATCATTTGAAGACCTCTCAGTCAAAATGGAGATTAGAAGCAGCACCAACTACCTCTGGAATATCAAAGACGTGTTGGGACAAGGAGCTACTGGAGCCGTCTACAAAGGACGAAACAAGGTATCTCTTGATTATACTTGTGCTATGGGAGTTTCTGGTATAAGAGTCTAAAACTTTTGTTATGATTACCCATAGAAAAATGGAGAAGAGGTTGCTATCAAGACTACTAACCATATTGGAATGATGAGACCAGTTGAAGTCAGGATGAGAGAATTTGAAGTTTTGAGCAAGCTAGACCACAGAAATATTGTTCGAATTTTTGCTTCTGAGAAGGAGGTACAATATTCTATTTACTTTAATGATTTGTAATTCTCTCATACTTCCGCTCTTCGCTCTTGGTTTCGATATGCTTAACCAGTCAACTTCGCTCTCGATATGAAAAGAATTGTTCATCTTTAAGAAGGCTCACAAATCTTCTTATTTCTTTCCATCATTCATTTGCATTTTATTCTAATTTTATCCTTATTTTATTCCCACTTTTTATTTCAGTTCATTTATTAGTATTCTGCATTGCATATTTGATCTAAAATGCTTGACTAGATCGAATCAACGTTGCAGATGTTTAAGAGGGACGCTCAGCTTTGAACTTCAGCTTGAAGTCGTCTTATTCAGGAATACGAATACTAAAGAATAAACGACTTAAACTACATTGGTCGTGTGCCAATAAGCAAAACATCGCCTCTTGCCCAGTACCATTAACATAATACTCTAAGGGCGCATTTTTCTATTGTCCTCAATTTTATTCCAAGAAATCGTCGTCGTCGACATAACGTCCATAGTAGGGGATTCCCCTTTAGATGACGTAATTGTGTATGTCCTGCAAACGGTCGTAGCTATGCTTTATCTTCAAAAGCTTCCATTGCTGTACTTTTTATAACATTTGCAGTACCTTGTATGGTAGCTGGGTACATCGTTCCCGATATAAACGTTGTCGATTTTTTGCTTAATTTTCGGATTTTCCATTTGGAACATGCATTCCAGAGATTATATCATGTAAAACATATGGCGTTTTTAGATATTACTTCCTTGTTTAGTTTGGACATGATTGTAGTTCTAAAAGTCCTTTTATCGTTCACTTGGCAGGCCCATTGCTAGGAACCTTGAAAGGGGGAAGTTCATTTTTCTACCAATCTTAGTTATGCCATTTTCTTGATAGACATCTTATAGCATTATTGGATCTTATTGCATTGTTTTTGCATAGGGGGGAGGGGGAGGGGGGCGTATTCAAACCACCGAACTACCCCTAGCCACTGGCCTGCTTAGTAAGGTCCTTGATGCATTGTACAGTTTTCCCCTCTAAAGCTATGCAGTTTTTTCTCTTTTCTGTTTAGCTGCGTAGCCAGAGTGAGATCATCGTCATGGAGTTGTGTAATGGAGGTAGTCTGTACAACTTGCTGGAACATCCTTCGAATGCATACGGTTTCTCAGAAAAAGATTGTATTGACATCATACGAGATGTTGGTAAGGGACCATTAAACCTGC
The DNA here is from genome assembly GCF_029948245.1 of Actinia tenebrosa. Taxonomy (NCBI): domain Eukaryota; kingdom Metazoa; phylum Cnidaria; class Anthozoa; order Actiniaria; family Actiniidae; genus Actinia; species Actinia tenebrosa. The sequence continues at coordinate 5,494,404 of NW_028292578.1, forward strand.
ATTATGCAACATATAGTATATATGTCTAAGTAGACAGTCTTTTAGTCCAACCACCCTTATGGTCCCTGACAGATTTAGATCAAGGTATTAAATTTGTTTCCCTCTGGTATTCTTATGTGCGACCATTCCCAAGGGACCTTGAGGATATACGTGGTTACCATCATGATGACAAGTTTGTGCTTTGAAATCTCATTCACTTATGAAGTGAAATGTATCACATCTTACAAAAACCATCTCACAGAGAAAAAAATTCTTTTTGAAGGAAGCCCATTTAGCACTCTAGATCTATTAGTATAACAAACCTTGCTTGAGTAACCTTCAAAATATGTTACTTTGCATATTTCTGTCAGTTTGTAAGTTTCTGTCAGTTTGTAATGTTCTCTTGTTAATATCTAACTAGTGGCAGGCATGGAGCACCTGCGAGAACAAGGAATAGTGCACAGGGACCTCAAGCCAGGCAACATTATGCGAGTGTTTAAAGAAGACAACACTTGTGTGTATAAGCTGACAGATTTTGGTGCCGCAAGAGAATTGATGCATTCAGATCAGTTCATTTCAATCTACGGCACAGAGGAATACCTGGTAATTTCCTATTGTTTAATAGATTTATCTTTTGAGTTTTAAAATGCGGTATTCATAGTATTAGCTTATTGCTGGGTTGTTGGACGTGAAGCAAAAATTGTTGTTTATTTGTGTTGTGATTATTTCAGCATCCAGATCTTTATGAACGAGGAGTTTTACGAAAGCACAGTAGTAAAACATTTGGAGCAAATGTATGTACTAAACAGTCTTCATCATTATCATTATCATCATTATCTTTATTTTCACTAGCCATAGCTACAGCAGCATCGTCACTACTAACCACAACATCACCAACAGCAGCAAGACTTTCATCATCTCCATCATTATCATCACCACCAGTGCTACCATCATTTAATGATATTGTCCTCTCCATCACAATCATCACCACCAATGCTAGCATCATTATCATCATCTCTGTCATCATCATCACCACCAGCATCATTATCATCTTCTCCATCACAATCATCACCAGCAGAACTAGCACCATTATCGTCATCATTATCTCCATCATCATCATCATAGTAATAATTCTTTTCTGATTATTGTGTTTTCAAATTTGAGTATTAATTATATTTTTTCTAACATTTCAATGACATCAATATATTTATGTTTCACTGATATATTGCTTTATTCAAAACTAGTCATTAATATCTATTGATGCTTATTAATGCCTACTTGTTTCACAAGGTGGACCTTTGGAGTATTGGTGTGACATTTTATCACATTGCAACAGGCCAGCTACCTTTCCGACCACATGGCGGACGTCAGAACAAAGACACAATGTATGAAACATCCTTTCACATTATATTTCTCCCCGATAAGCACTGTGATGCCAATGATAAAGTTTATTTTTATGACCCTTTATATGCACCCTTCATAAAATTGTCTTGAATGCGGAGCTAACATAGAACTACAAAAGAAATGGCACAAATTCCATCAAGAAAAAGAGTGATTTCTTTTAAATTTCCATACTAGCATCACATCCACATTACTTTTGAGAAGGGTTCTGTTCCCAATCTGGGGATCAAAACAAAAGAATTCCATTCTCTCTTTGCTGTTAATAGTATTTTTCATTCTCTTGACCCACAGGTATTGGCAGGGGCGGATCCAGGGGAGGAGTGCAGGAGGTGGGATCCTCTCCCTGGTTTGCCTTTGTGCCCCAACTTCGAAGATAACCAATACTGTTTTTTCCCTTTGATTCTAATAGGTGCTCCCCTCCCTGGGTTAAATTTGTGCGCAGCACCCCTCCCTGAACAAAATCCTGGATCCGCCCCTGATTGGGACTTAATTCAAGGGTCCTAAAACACTAGCTACACAGATAAAAGTTTTGTAACATCAGCAAGTAACAAAGATGTATAGCAATCAGGGGGGAAATGAATAGCACTTTGATGCCCCCTCCCACCCACCCTATCCTTCTACCACCCTTCATGTAAGGGGGTTTGTAATGATGAATGCTACGTGCTACAAATAGATCCTCCCCCTTTAAATTTCCTGGCAAACATTTTCTAGACTAAATACTTAGGAACCAATATAATTCCCTAGGTATCACATCACGACTACCAAGAAGTCAGGCATGATATCTGGCGTACAGAAGCAAGAAGGCGGGCCGATAACATGGAGTGACAAGCTACCAGAACACACTCAACTTTCTTGGTAAGTGTACCGTAACCGTGTCCCGCTACCGTCTAACGTACAGTATCCCATCGACTTGACCGTCGATCTTCACAGTCGCCTCCAACATGACTTGCGCCTTTTCCTAACTCATTCAAGATGAGCGCAGAGGCTCGGAAAGCGAGGCATTGCCTGGGGTGAAGAAATCTTAACAAGAGCTTTAAGAAAGTCTAACCTCCAGCTAACTGTTCATGTTCTTTCAACCGCCTTCGATCGATTCAGAGCGCGAGTTTTTATCTGAGTATGCCTTGTATACTACTTACTGACTTGCATAAGTACGTACACGGTACGGCATATCATAGTACAGAGCGGTTTTCGTTTGACTGGGAAGCGCACAACACACTCCTACTCTTATTGTATTTTACTGTACCTAAACCTAGTCTCCCCCACAGCCGTTTTCAGTGTCGTCACGCAACGCTTTCTCCCCTGTGCGCTGCGTGACGACCCTGAAAGTGGCTGTGGGGGAGACTAACCTAAACCTTGATAATCGCATTAGAAAGAAATATTACGGCAAATACCGTAAGTGTACTGAGGCACGGCTTCAACGAGGCCATAAATATGATCTTTTAATGTTCACTATAATCATCAATTTGTTTGTAGTGGATTTCAAGAACTTCTGACGCCTATTCTGGCCGGTGTACTGGAGTCGGTTCCAGCTAACATGATGACCTTCCCTGATTTCTTTAGTAAAGTTCAGGACATCGTGTCGAGAACGGTAAGACTTGTTGCCTGTCTACTGTACTTACACTAGTACTGTATTGTAACTCTCTTTGATTCATGGTGTCGAGAACGGTAAGACTTGTTGCCTGTCTACTGTACTTACACTAGTACTGTATTGTAACTCTCTTTGATTCATGGTGTCGAGAACGGTAAGACTTGTTGCCCGTCTACTGTACTTACACTAGTACTGTATTGTAACTCTCTTTGATTCATGGTGTCAAGAACGGTAAGACTTGTTGTCTGTGTACTGTACTTACACTGTATTGTAACTCTCTTTGATTCACTGGTGTCAAGAACAGTAAGACTTGTTGTCTGTCTACTGTACTTACACTAGTACTGTATTGTAACTCTCTTTGATTCATGGTGTCGAGAACGGTAAGACTTGTTGCCCGTCTACTGTACTTACACTAGTACTGTATTGTAACTCTCTTTGATTCATGGTGTCGAGAACGGTAAGACTTGTTGCCTGTCTACTGTACTTACACTGTATTGTAACTCTCTTTGATTCATGGTGTCGAGAACGGTAAGACTTGTTGTCTGTCTACTGTACTTACACTGTATTGTATTGTAACTCTCTTTGATTCATGGTGTCGAGAACGGTAAGACTTGTTGTCCGTCTACTGTACTTACACTAGTACTGTATTGTAACTCTCTTTGATTCATGGTGTCAAGAACGGTAAGACTTGTTGCCTGTCTACTGTACTTACACTAGTACTGTATTGTAACTCTCTTTGATTCATGGTGTCGAGAACGGTAAGACTTGTTGCCCGTCTACTGTACTTACACTAGTACTGTATTGTAACTCTCTTTGATTCATGGTGTCGAGAACGGTAAGACTTGTTGTCTGTCTACTGTACTTACACTAGTACTGTATTATAACTCTCTTTGATTCATGGTGTCGAGAACGGTAAGACTTGTTGCCCGTCTACTGTACTTACACTAGTACTGTATTGTAACTCTCTTTGATTCATGGTGTCAAGAACGGTAAGACTTGTTGTCTGTCTACTGTACTTACACTAGTACTGTATTGTAACTCTCTTTGATTCATGGTGTCAAGAACGGTAAGACTTGTTGCCTGTCTACTGTACTTACACTAGTACTGTATTGTAACTCTCTTTGATTCATGGTGTCGAGAACGGTAAGACTTGTTGCCCGTCTACTGTACTTACACTAGTACTGTATTGTAACTCTCTTTGATTCATGGTGTCAAGAACGGTAAGACTTGTTGTCTGTCTACTGTACTTACACTAGTACTGTATTGTAACTCTCTTTGATTCATGGTGTCAAGAACGGTAAGACTTGTTGCCTGTCTACTGTACTTACACTAGTACTGTATTGTAACTCTCTTTGATTCATGGTGTCGAGAACGGTAAGACTTGTTGCCCGTCTACTGTACTTACACTAGTACTGTATTGTAACTCTCTTTGATTCATGGTATCGAGAACGGTAAGACTTGTTGCCCGTCTACTGTACTTACACTAGTACTGTATTGTAACTCTCTTTGATTCATGGTATCAAGAACGGTAAGACTTGTTGCCCGTCTACTGTACTTACACTAGTACTGTATTGTAACTCTCTTTGATTCATGGTGTCAAGAACAGTAAGACTTGTTGTCCGTCTACTGTACTTACACTAGTACTGTATTGTAACTCTCTTTGATTCATGGTGTCAAGAACGGTAAGACTTGTTGCCTGTCTACTGTACTTACACTAGTACTGTATTGTAACTCTCTTTGATTCATGGTGTCAAGAACAGTAAGACTTGTTGTCCGTCTACTGTACTTACACTAGTACTGTATTGTAACTCTCTTTGATTCATGGTGTCGAGAACGGTAAGACTTGTTGCCTGTCTACTGTACTTACACTAGTACTGTATTGTAACTCTCTTTGATTCATGGTGTCGAGAACGGTAAGACTTGTTGCCTGTCTACTGTACTTACACTAGTACTGTATTGTAACTCTCTTTGATTCATGGTGTCGAGAACGGTAAGACTTGTTGCCCGTCTACTGTACTTACACTAGTACTGTATTGTAACTCTCTTTGATTCATGGTGTCGAGAACGGTAAGACTTGTTGCCCGTCTACTGTACTTACACTGTATTGTAACTCTCTTTGATTCATGGTGTCGAGAACGGTAAGACTTGTTGTCTGTGTACTGTACTTACACTGTATTGTAACTCTCTTTGATTCATGGTGTCAAGAACGGTAAGACTTGTTGTCCGTCTACTGTACTTACACTGTATTGTAACTCTCTTTGATTCATGGTGTCAAGAACGGTAAGACTTGTTGTCCGTCTACTGTACTTACACTGTATTGTAACTCTCTTTGATTCATGGTGTCGAGAACGGTAAGACTTGTTGTCCGTCTACTGTACTTACACTGTATTGTAACTCTCTTTGATTCATGGTGTCAAGAACAGTAAGACTTGTTGTCCGTCTACTGTACTTACACTAGTACTGTATTGTAACTCTCTTTGATTCATGGTGTCAAGAACGGTAAGACTTGTTGCCTGTCTACTGTACTTACACTAGTACTGTATTGTAACTCTCTTTGATTCATGGTGTCAAGAACAGTAAGACTTGTTGTCCGTCTACTATACTTACACTAGTACTGTATTGTAACTCTCTTTGATTCATGGTGTCAAGAACAGTAAGACTTGTTGTCCGTCTACTGTACTTACACTAGTACTGTATTGTAACTCTCTTTGATTCATGGTGTCGAGAACGGTAAGACTTGTTGCCCGTCTACTGTACTTACACTAGTACTGTATTGTAACTCTCTTTGATTCATGGTGTCAAGAACGGTAAGACTTGTGGCCTGTCTACTGTACTTACACTAGTACTGTATTGTAACTCTCTTTGATTCATGGTGTCGAGAACGGTAAGACTTGTTGTCTGTCTACTGTACTTACACTAGTACTGTATTGTAACTCTCTTTGATTCATGGTGTCAAGAACGGTAAGACTTGTTGTCTGTCTACTGTACTTACACTAGTACTGTATTGTAACTCTCTTTGATTCATGGTGTCAAGAACGGTAAGACTTGTTGCCCGTCTACTGTACTTACACTAGTACGGTATTGTAACTCTCTTTGATTCATGGTGTCGAGAACGGTAAGACTTGTTGCCTGTCTACTGTACTTACACTAGTACTGTATTGTAACTCTCTTTGATTCATGGTGTCAAGAACGGTAAGACTTGTTGTCTGTCTACTGTACTTACACTAGTACTGTATTGTAACTCTCTTTGATTCATGGTGTCAAGAACGGTAAGACTTGTTGCCTGTCTACTGTACTTACACTAGTACTGTATTGTAACTCTCTTTGATTCATGGTGTCGAGAACGGTAAGACTTGTTGCCCGTCTACTGTACTTACACTAGTACTGTATTGTAACTCTCTTTGATTCATGGTATCGAGAACGGTAAGACTTGTTGCCCGTCTACTGTACTTACACTAGTACTGTATTGTAACTCTCTTTGATTCATGGTATCAAGAACGGTAAGACTTGTTGCCCGTCTACTGTACTTACACTAGTACTGTATTGTAACTCTCTTTGATTCATGGTGTCAAGAACAGTAAGACTTGTTGTCCGTCTACTGTACTTACACTAGTACTGTATTGTAACTCTCTTTGATTCATGGTGTCAAGAACGGTAAGACTTGTTGCCTGTCTACTGTACTTACACTAGTACTGTATTGTAACTCTCTTTGATTCATGGTGTCAAGAACAGTAAGACTTGTTGTCCGTCTACTGTACTTAAACTAGTACTGTATTGTAACTCTCTTTGATTCATGGTATCAAGAACAGTAAGACTTGTTGTCCGTCTACTGTACTTACACTAGTACTGTATTGTAACTCTCTTTGATTCATGGTGTCAAGAACGGTAAGACTTGTTGCCTGTCTACTGTACTTACACTAGTACTGTATTGTAACTCTCTTCGATTCATGGTGTCAAGAACGGTAAGACTTGTTGTCTGTCTACTGTACTTACACTAGTACTGTATTGTAACTCTCTTTGATTCATGGTGTCGAGAACGGTAAGACTTGTTGCCTGTCTACTGTACTTACACTAGTACTGTATTGTAACTCTCTTTGATTCATGGTGTCGAGAACGGTAAGACTTGTTGCCCGTCTACTTTACTTACACTAGTACTGTATTGTAACTCTCTTTGATTCATGGTATCGAGAACGGTAAGACTTGTTGCCCGTCTACTGTACTTACACTAGTACTGTATTGTAACTCTCTTTGATTCATGGTATCAAGAACGGTAAGACTTGTTGCCCGTCTACTGTACTTACACTAGTACTGTATTGTAACTCTCTTTGATTCATGGTGTCGAGAACGGTAAGACTTGTTGTCTGTCTACTGTACTTACACTAGTACTGTATTGTAACTCTCTTTGATTCATGGTGTCGAGAACGGTAAGACTTGTTGCCCGTCTACTGTACTTACACTGTATTGTAACTCTCTTTGATTCATGGTGTCAAGAACGGTAAGACTTGTTGCCCGTATACTGTACTTATACTAGTACTGTATTGTAACTCTCTTTGATTCATGGTGTCGAGAACGGTAAGACTTGTTGTATGTGTACTGTACTTACACTAGTACTGTATTGTAACTCTCTTTGATTCATGGTGTCGAGAACGGTAAGACTTGTTGTCTGTCTACTGTACTTACACTGTATTGTAACTCTCTTTGATTCATGGGGGCTGAGAATCCCAAAGCTCTTCATCCACTGTATCTATGATTGCTTATGCTTTTTAACTTATTTTTGCAGGTTATTGAAGTATACTATGTTCAGTCGGGTTCTTTTCACCAAATACACGCCAAAGCCAACGAAAAGTAAGTCACAGTCAGAACATGAAAGTTTTTTTTAAATCTGTAACAGTAAGCAAAAGAAGTAGATCCCCATGAGCAGATTTCAGCTCAAACTACTTTCACGAAACCTTGATACTCTCTTATATGTTTGATTTACGGATGTGATGGGCAGATACTTGCTTTTCTCCTTACCCACCCCCACTGAAGACCCCTATACGATCTCTCGTCCTAAACTTAACCTCCAATACTGTCCTCGGACGTCGAATGCCATCAAACAGTTAAATTTTATCAATGCCCTGAAACAACATCTGGGCTGATCACATTTAGGGCATGGTTAACTCACAGATAGAATTGGTATTTAGTGAGCTAGTTTTTGCAGCAGGATTAAAACTGGAGAATCTGCCTGGAGAAAAACCCTTAAATTATTGAGAGACCTAACAAACTCTTCTGTCGACATATAATGCTGTGTCCAGGAATCGAACCTGAGGCCCAGAGGTAAGAGGTGAATACTTATCAAAGACAAACAAGAGAGTATAAATTTATGACTTTTCTTACATCGTTGTCAAGATTTGAAATAATTTGGTTTTGCTGTGAAGGCTAAATTTAAACTGCATCCAGTTTCGAAAAATAGAACAACCGGGAATTTGCATGGCGCGAGTGCGAGAGATTCAGAAGTTTCCCTTTCTTATTTATGCTCTATTGAGACAAGACATGAATATCATTTGAAACGTTATTTTAGGTTTGCCAATTTTCAAGAACGAGTTGCCAGGGAGACAGGAGTACAAGCACCACTTCAAATGTTTTACGTGAATGGCGAACCGTTTAATCCAAACCCAAACCAAGAGGCTTCCAAGTATCCTTCGACAAAAGTACGTACTCATGGTCCCATAACAGATACGTACCGTTTCGAAATAATAGTGCCAGGTCCAACGCCGGAACACGCGCTGTAATTGACTCAATGGATGTCTTATCGATTTTGTACCGTCACCTAGCCCTATCTCGGGTCATGCATAATGGTGCCACGTCCAAGCATTTTGATTGGTCTAAGAGTAATGACAAGCCTTGTGATTGGCTCAATGGGTGTCTTACTGAATTGTCGTACCGTGACCTAGCCTATCTCGGGTCGTGCACAATGGTGCTATGCCCGAGCATCCTGATTAGACTAAAAGTAATAACGCGCGCTGTGATAGGCTCAGACGTCACAACGGCATTTGCGTGACGAGGTGTCGTGTGGTGATGGTGCCACGTCCAAGTATTTTGATTGGTTGAAAATGAAACACTCTCTGTGATTGGTTAAGGTTGGCGTTCGTCATCAGTTTCCGTACTGATATCATATTTTAGTGCGTTTACCACCCTAGGTGGATGACTGGATGCCTAACAGGTCTGCGGCCCAATTGATAAGTCAGCCGGTTAGCATGGGCTCTAAAGATGGTTGTCACCAGCGTCTTCAGTGGATCTTTAACGTCCGCCTTTATACAGGGTTACAGAGTGAAGACAGACGAGGCCTACGGTTTTAAGTCCTTGTCCGAGAAGACCTGAAGGTCTAACCATTTGCAGATATAATTAATTACAAAGGCAGCACCTTCTCAGCTCAGTTATTTTAAGACCCTGAGTGTTGGTCCGGCCGAGGCTTGAACCACGGCCTCCCGCATAACAGACCGACGCTCTTGCCAACTGAGCTAACCGGGTGGCGGTTTACGCTCATGCCATGCGTCACCTAACACTGATATATTACTGATTTGTTTGTTACAGAGAGAACGACCTCTGATCCTATCGGGAGGGTATTTTGTCACACCTGATTTACTTCGAATGAGAAAAATCCGTAAGTATACTATTGGTATCAATTGCCCTATTTCACTATGACGTCACTGCTTGTTTATGTGGGGGATAGAATCGTCAAATCCAATAGAAAATTCAACAACATTTGCTCCTAGCGAAACAGTTTAACCTAAAATGGCCTGGTTTTCAGATATAATATGTGTTAATATGTACTAAAAGATATTCTGAGCGTTTGCTGGCTATTCTACTTCTCTTCGTGGATTGATATGGGTTTTAGAACAATTTTCGGTGAATTTGCGTTGATTTGACCCCGTCCGACGACCATGTAGATTGTTTTGATGTGACGTCATAGTGAAATAGGGCAATTTATGCACTGGATGTAGTTCGCGAGAATCAAGG